>NC_084617.1:62673642-62801142 GCF_033978795.1 Nerophis ophidion | reverse complement strand
GTTTAAGTGTGGTGGTTGATTAGCAACAGGTGGGCTGGCAGAATACCTGGAACTAACGACAGGGTAAGAGACTTACAGACACAAGAGGGGGGGGGGGGGAGTAAGAAAACAGGACAAAAAAAGCAAGAGAACTGCCCTCATGACATTACCTGTGTTTGTAAACAGTATCACAGTTATGTATTGTAACAATATGAGCAACATAGCATAAAAACAAAGATCTTTGCGAAATTAAACAAAAAAAGGGAACACCCTATAATCAGCCTGATAATGATACTGTTCACGATGCCATGGATATTGGGATGTGGATCTGTTGGTTTCCCCATAAGCACTTCACTTAGCCAGCTGTGTAAAATACAGTAGTTCATTCGAGCATGACTAATCCAGTTTGGGTCGCATAGATGTGGGGGGAGCTGCAGCACACATGGTAGTGCTTTGTAAGTTAGGCCTGGACCCAGATGTTGTGGTGGAGGTGATCCAGCTGGGGTCTCACTTCTGTCCTCCTCATGCATGTGAGGCGGAGTCCCTCCTGTGGCACATCTTCTTCACATATACCTCCAATCCCACATGAAAAACAGGGATAGGTAAATTTCGAGTTGAGTACAGGGTAAATCTGCATTCCGCAGCCTCCTAACTCGGTTGCGATTGGTCAGAATTTTCCAGAATTCCTGGTTTTCCAAAGCCCTATTTCCACCCTCTTTTCTGGCGACTACTCCTTCCAAATTTTTCTACGCATTTCAACCTCTTCACCGTCAAAATAATCATCTTAATAAGGACAAAAAACTGAGTTGTTTTTTGAACAGGAAAAATTTCCGATTTTCCCCGAAATTCCAGGAATTCCATAAAACCATTCCGCAATTCAATATTTTACTACTTTAACATTACTCGACTGATTTGAAAAATTCCAACACCAACCATTTCAACTCATTCAGACCATTCGAGGTTTTTTTTTTACCATTTTCAAAATAAAAATTCCGCCTTTCCCAATGGAATAAATGGGACATTCTTCAAATTTCAACTACTCCCACATTTTTCATCCAATTCAAACTTGTCAGAGTTAGTTTGTGACAAACCCCAATATGCAAAGATGGAGGCAGGCATGGAGTGAGAAAACATGATTGAATAAAAATACTAAAACAAGAACAAACCAAAGGGGTACAACCAAAAGCGCGCACGAGGCGGGTAACAAACTAAGGGAGCTAGCATGGGAGCTGGAAAATAAAAGGAGCTTAACATGGAAGCTATCAAAAACAAAAAGGGTCTAGCATGGAAGCTAGTGGGTAGCGAGCAGAAAAACAAAAGTTGTAACGTGTAGTACAAAACAAACTGGACGCAGGGAACAAAGAACAGTAAGTTTCAAACATCTAACAGATATAGCTTACCGCTACGCTGCAAATACAAGACATGGCATGACACGACAGCAGCGAAAAGAGCGACGTCGACAAGACAATAATCCAACACCGACTGGAGGACAAAAGCAGGTACAAATAGGAGCGGGCTGATTGACACCAGGTGTGGCCAGGTGCCAATCAGCCGCAGCTGAGGAGAAACAGCGCACAGGGAAAAAAACAGGAAACAGACAAAATAAGAGCGCTGACAAGAATTAAAAACAGAAAATACTAAACACACACAGAGGAAAAGCTAAAACACAAACAAACTGTCCGTGGCAAGCCTGACAAAACTGTTCCAATTCAAAATATTCAGCCCTTGGGAATTGTGTGCTCTACTTCAACAATTCCAAAAAAAATCCGGAATTTCAGTTTAACTTAAGCATTTGCGTATTCACACGTAATTCATTCAGGAATTGCCTCATCTGGTTTTCAAATGATTTTGAACCAAAGGCATTTTCCAGCAGTCCCTTACTATTCAAGATGATCCAGTTCCATGTGATACCATTGATATAACTACAGGTGTGAACGTTGGTATTCTGTGACTTTCAAGCATGTTTTAATCCCGAGTACTGGTACAGTCATATCTAAATTCTGCTAGGTCTTCTGACTTACGCTGATTTAGAGTGTCACTACTTCAATAAAAATTTAAAAGAGCAAACAGTAGTAAAACCTCTGTCATACTTCATCGGGTTTTATGATACTCCAATTGATTCTGTAAGTCTGCAACCCTTCTGTCCGTAGATGAAAGCTTGTAGCGTCTTCATCTTTTTCTGCTTTTATGTGGCTGAACCATGTGTGTAGAAGGTCACACACACACTTGCCCCGTGTTATGGCGTCAATCACGAGCACTAATGTTGAACAGATTGTTCTTTGTTTTCCTATCTCGCAAGTGTGTGCGTCAACCAGAAAACGATCTCAAACAAACATTGTGGGTTGTTCACAAAGGTACTGTATCAGCTCTCAGCGTTACTGTGGACAGTTTCAGTTTGCAGGGTAACAAATGGCATGAAATCATTGAAATTTAAACAGAGTAATCAGGTAAGAGATGGGTACCGAATTTGGTACTTTTATAGGCACCACCGAATTCCGTTGGTAGTACCAGGCAGATCAGCTAAAATCAAACAGCGCCATCTATTGATTCCTTTGTTGCTCATGACATCATGTTCGGTAGCAGTCGAAACACCGTCTCAAACACTTCACAAAGAAACAATCACTCAAGCACACCCAACCAAACTGCCTCTGTGTGATATTGCAATTTTTTATCCCGACAAACCCTGACAGAAAACGATTGAATGTAAAGTAAAGCTCCACTTTTTCGAAATGCGCGAGCTACATCATAATTTACGCAGATTAGCATAGGAATTTCACATGACGATTTGAACACCTCCACCTTTGTGTTGGTCATGTTATGTTTTGTTTTTTTGGACTCTTGTTTCCTGTTTTGCACTTCCTGGTTTTGTTTTGTTTCCATAGTAACTCATTAGTTTCCACCTGTTTCTCCAAGTCACGCCCCTGTCCTCAGCCCTCACACCTGTCACTAATTATGTCACTGCTATTTAAGCCATTTGGTTTATGTTCCTCGGCCTGGCAACTTTGTATCGTATTCTACCCTAGCTTCCGATACCGAAACAACATTTCCATGTATCTACCTTCATGCCTTGCTGTTTGTTTTCTGATCATGCCACGTAGGTTTTTAAAAAAGTTATGCCTCAGTGCAAGTTTTTGGTTTGTTTGTGCCACATTTAGTGTTGGAGCCTATTCATATTATTTATTTAATAACTGTTTTGACAATGGAATCGAATCATGCAAAGATGATATTGATGGATTATTGGATGTTTCAGATAAATTATATTGACTGATTGTTTTCAGCTGCTCACGCTCCTCCTGGTGGGCAACGTCCTCCTCCTATAATTAGGAAGACAGCACAGCTGGGCGCTGCCTTTGTCTGTCTGTCATATTGAAGGAGTGAGGAGTGATATTGTTTGTTTACCACTAAATAAGTTATTTTGTATTATATAGAAAGTCAACCACGGTGAATATTTTTTGTTTGTGAAAATAAATTAACATTTTGAATCTGGAAGTATCTCCGCGAGTGCTTATTAGGAATTTAGTGCGTCATAAAACCTCCTCCTCAAGGCTACTCTGCAAACTTTATTTTTATTTTTTTCGAAACCTTTTTGGATTGACAGAGTAGCCGTAACAGTTAGTGTCTTTTGTTTGTTTGTATATAGCCATGCCATTGTGCTATTTCTGTTTTTGAGTATAGTCTAGTTTGTTATCCGCCATTGTGCGCGCCCTTTGTTTTCATGTTTTGTATTATAGTGTTTAAATAAATCAAATATGTACTCACACTCTCGCCTGGCTCGTGCCAATCATCCTTTGCGTGGAAGAAGCAAAACAAATCCAAGTCCAAGTTTGACAAATATAAATAAACTTTGATTGATTGATTGATTGATGAAAACTACACTGGCACATTTAGGCTTCGTGTCATAAGGCAACACACCGTAGCCTATACACTACTTCCTTCTACAGGGGCCACATGGAGAAAAATCGACTCCCAAGTGGGCCGGACTGGTAAAATCACGACACGATAACTTAAAAATAAAGACAGCTTCAGATTGTGCTTGTTCTATTTTTAAACAAAGAAAACATTCTGAAAATGTACAAATTATAATGTTGTTGGCTTTTTTTACACTTAAATGTTGCGGTTAATCGTCTTCTATCTTTATTTGTCGTTATTTATATTTTCTAAGTAAATGATGTGATAACGTTCATCAGTCAACTCATTGGTGTTAATTTTCAATCTATCAAGATAAAAAATAATATCAAAATCAAATTACAGGATGTTATTTATGTAGTTTGCTCATTTTGCACTAACATCATGTGGTTTATTTATTTTTTTACATATGTAGTGTCATCTACAAAGATACAAAGAATTGCTATGGCGACATCTAGTGGACACATTTAGAACAGCAGTTAAAAAAAAAAAATCCGCTGATTTTTATACTTAGCATTTTTATGTTTGTGGGCCTGATCCTGCCCGTTTGACACCCCTGATCTAACGTCTTGGAATTGCACCTGCATGTACTAAAACTCGCAAATGAGGCTCAGAAATGTAATAAGAAAACAAGATGTAACAACTGGACAACACAGTTATCCTATTTAGCCCATTTTAAATGTGGCATTAAAAATTGTATTTTATAATTAAATAATTACCATTTATTAACACATACTGAAGTACCAAAAGTTGTTGCTGTTGAGTACAGGTATCAATTTTTATACTATTTATACTACCATATTGTATATGCACCTTAGGAGGAGCTGCTCCAATTTCGTTGTTCTTTGAACCTGTTCATTGCAATAATGACAATAAAACTCTATTCTATTCTATTCTATTCAATTTTCAGGTACCGGCAATTGCTACGGTATCAGTTCAAATGTGAAAGGTACTTTAACCCATACATAGTGTAGCAAAGTATAAATATATATTTTTTTTAAAAATGACCTTATCACTACTCCCTTTGACAATAAAAATTGGTGTAGTGAACATTCAGGGTGTCAGGTGGAATAGAATTCTACAGCAGCCACCCAAAAATAGGACAACTTGACCAAGTAGTGTTTCTCCGTCTGAAAACTTTGACGGCATCCTTAAGCAAGCAAATGAACCTTTACAAAAAAATGGCTCTAACATCCCTCCCATGTCTGCATGACCACGTTTGTGTGAATTGGCTCTTTGTGTAGTAGTAATACATGCAACATGAGGTTACATTAGAATTTCATTCCTTATCCTGTTCAGGGTCACAGGTGAGCTTATCCCAGCTGGTCGCCAGTCAACCACATGACATGGCGACGACGAGAAAGAAGAAGAAGTACGCTTGCAAGTTACAAAATGATTGGGAAAAATAATTTCAGTTCATCCAGGACCGCTCGAAGGGAAAGGGTATGCTGCCTGCAAATTTTGTAGATCGAACTTCTCCATTGAACACGGTGGCGGAACGGATATACTCATTCATGAACGGATTTTATATATATATATATATATATATATATATATATATATATATATATATATATATATATATATATATATATATATATATATATATATATATATATATGTGTATATATATATATATATATATATATATATATATATATATACATATATATGTATATGTATATATATATATATATATATATATATATATATATATATATATATATATAAAAAATTCTATTTTGGTTTAATCTGACCACATGACATTCTCCCAATCATCTGCTGTATCATCCATGTATCCATTTTGGTATAAACACAACTCGTCGTGTTTGGAAGAAGAAGAATACTGAGTTGCATCCCAAGAACACCAAACCTACTGTGAAGCATGGGGGTGGAAACAGCATGCTTTGGGGCTGTTTTTCTGCTAAGGGGACAGTACGATTGATCCGTATCAAGGAAAGAATGAATGGGGCCATGTATCGTGAGATTTTGAGCCAAAACCTCCTTCCATCAGTGAGAGCTTTGAATGGTTGACTTAATACTTATTTTCCACCATAATTTACAAATAAAGTCTTTGAAATTCCTACAATGTGAATTCCTGGATTTTTTTTTCACATTCTGTCTCTCACAGTTGAAGTGTACCTATGATGAAAATTACAGACCTCTGGCATCATTTTAAGTGGGAGAACTTGCACAATCGGTGGCTGACTAAATACTTTTTTGCCCCACTGTATATATATATATATTGTCACACCTATGGATCATGTTTTGTTTCATCATGTTATGTTTTTGATTTTGGACAAGCAGTCACATTTTGCACTTCCTGGTTTTGTTTGTTTCCATGCCAACCTCATTAGTTTTCACCTGTCACGTCCCTGTTCTCAGCCTCACCTGTTTTCACTAATCATCGCAGCTATTTAAGTCACTCTTTTCCTTGTCTTCGTCCTGGGATCTTTACACTCGCAGGCACCCTACCCATGCTGTTCAAACCTTCACGTCCTCGCCCACAGTTTCAAGCCGAGTAAGTTTTTGTATTTATGCCATAGTGCTAGTTTTGTTTTGTCTGTTCATAGTTCATTCATGCCAATCGAGCAAGTGATTTTGTTTCCTGTTTATATTTTGTAGTCAAGTTTTATACCTCCTTGTGAGCGCCCTTAGTTTCATTATTTTCGATGATAGTGTTTGTTTATTTAATAAATCATGTACCTGAATTCACGCCTGGCTCGTCCTGTAATCCCGCTGCGTCGAAGGAGCACACTCGATCCATGTCAAAGCCTGCCATATATATATATATATATATATATATATATATATATATATATACAGTGGGGCAAAAAAAGTATTTAGCCGGCTACCCATTGTGCAAGTTCTCCCACTTAAAATGATGCCAGAGGTCTGTAATTTTCATCATATATATATATATATATATATATATAAAATTTAGGGGTATTTTACTTGAAGTAAGCAAAATTACCTGCCAATAGAACAAGAAAATTTGACTCGTCAAGACTTTCCAAAACAAGTAAAAGTAGCTAACCTCAATGAACCACAAAATACCTTAAAAAAAGTTTATTCTCACTAATAACAAGTGCCCTTTTCTTGGTAGAATTTTTTTTTTTTACTTTTTAGCTCAATATGTTGGAAAATATTCTTAAATTAAGTAAATACTAATACCATTATCTTGACATCATGATATGCGCTAGGCATCATGATTTTTTTTTCATGCTTGAAGTAAGAAATTAACACTTTAAAAAAGTAGTTTTATACTTGTGAGTGTTGATGACACAACTTTGCAACAGTTGATATTCTAGTTTCAAGCATATTTTAGTCAATATAGGTCATCAAAGCTCAGCAACAAGCTGTAATATCTTACTGAGATCATTTAGGACCAAAACACTTAAAACAAGTAAAACACTAACATAAAATCTATTTAGTGAGAAGGATCTTATCAAACAGAAAATAAGCAAATATTACCCTTATTTGAGATATTTAATCCTACTTAAATTTCACTTTTTGCGGAGGTCTCAAGGTTGGCAAGTATGGCGACATCTAGTGGACACATATAGAAACAGCAGTTTCTTTTCCTTCCAATATTTCAGCTCATTTTTACACTTAGCAAACTCATCCCGTGGGCCTGTTTCAGCCCGCGGGCCCGTACGTTTGATACCCCTGTAGTAGACAAACATGCTATATCCACCTTGCACTATTGTATCTTAGCAACGACCCCTCAGCCCACACCTTCACCCTTTTCACCTCCATTACTGCTCCCTCTCTCCCCGGGCCCTTGTGAAAACAGGAAGAGGGTGTGTTGGAAGCAGCGGAGTCAGGGCGTCCACCACTCACTGACCGTGCGTGTATGTGTGTGTGTGTGTGTGTTTGCATGCCAATATAATCACTTTCAGGGCATGCCGCAGCCTCCGAGGGCTCTGCGTTACTTGCCCTGCAGGGCACTGTTCTCCCCAAGACAACATCTCCAGCTTAATGTATTTGACATGCTACCTGAAACGTGCTCAGGCATGTGGACCTTGCACGTATTAGCCTGCATGCAAGGTGGGAGTAAACTAACCCCAATCACTTACGTGAATATTTTTAACTTGCTTACCATCATGTCTTTCACTAAGTAGCTCCACACGGGGGTGAAGGGGGTTGTCAAGCTCCTGGGGTCCAACAGGAGCTTCAGGAATGTGCAGCAATGCTACCGGCTGCATCCCCCCCCCTTAAACCCCCTCTCTACCAGTGGACGTTGTCATGTCAGCTGTGGCGTCTTGCTGCTGAGCTCGGGGTCCCATTGGGCGGTGGTCAGGGGCCAGCGTTGGGTCACGGCAGCTTGAACCAAGCACGGCCGCCCTCTCTCACACAACGCCACACACCCGGCGTACATGCGATGTGACAACCCACGCCATGTGCGACAATAGAAACCAGGACCTGATGGTCTCCATATTCACACTGCAAAAACTGAAATTTAAGTAAAATGAAATATCTCAAACAAGGGTGATATTTTCTTATTTTCTGTCTGATAAGATAATTCTTCTCACTATTTTATGTTAGAGTGTTTTACTTGCTTTAAGTGTTTTGGTCCTAAATGATCTCAGCAATATATTACAGCTTGTGGCTGAGATGTTATGACCTACAGGACTGTCTCAGAAAATTTTAATATTGTGATAAAGTCCTTTATTTTCTGTAATGCAACTAAAAACATGAAAATGTCATACAAACCCCGTTTCCATATGAGTTGGGAAATTGTGTTAGATGTAAATATAAACGGAATACAATGATTTGCAAATCATTTTCAACCCATATTCAGTTGAATATGCTACAAAGACAACATATTTGATGTTTAAACTGATAAACATTTTTATTTTTTTGCAAATAATCATTAACTTTAGAATTTGATGCCAGGAACACCTGACAAAGAAGTTGGGAAAGGTGGCAATAAATACTGATAAAGTTGAGAAATACTCATCAAACACTTATTTGAAACATCCCACAGGTGTGCAGGCCAATTGGGAACAGGTGGGTGCCATGTTTGGGTATAAAAGCACCTTCCATGAAATGCTAAGTGATTCACAAACAAGGATGGGGCGAGGCTCAACAATTTGTAAGCAAACAGTTTTAGAACAACATTTCCCAACGAGCTATTGCAAGGAATTTGGGGATCTTACCATCTACGGTCCGTAAAATCATCAAAAGGTTCAGAGAATCTGTAGAAATTACTGCACGTAAGGGATGATATTACGGACCTTTGATCCCTTAGGCGGTACTGCATCAAAAACCAACATCAGTGTGTAAAGGATATCACCACATGGGCTCAGGAACACTTCATAAAACCACTGTCAGTAACTACAGTTGGTTGCTACATCTGTAAGTGCAAGTTAAAATTCTGCTATGCAAAGCAAAACCCATTTATCAACAACTCCAAGGAACGCCGCTGGGCCTGAGCTCATCTAAGATGGACTGATGCAAAGTGGAAAAGTGTTCTGTGGTCTGACAAGTCCACATTTTAAATTATATTTGGAAACTGTGGACGTGGTGTCCTCCGGAACAAAGAGGAAAATAAACATCCGGATTGTTATAGGTGCAAAGTTCAAAAGTTGGAAAATTCGGCAAAAGTCCCAGAAATGTTCAAAATACCTACCCAGGTTGGAGTCCCACACTCGAATGCGGATGTGATTTTACCGACTTTTTTCACTTTTCTCCCCGCCTTCCTGTGGGACTTTGCTGGGCGCGTTTTGGATGTTTTGGGCATCCTGGCCAGCGGTGGCGGGACTTATGTTACGCAAACCTGGGTAGGTATTATTAACATTTTTGAGACTTTTGCTGACTTTTCCAACTTTTCTCATATTAAAACAGATGACAGCCAAATGGACTTTTTGCTGTTTTATTTTCAATGAAGCAATAGAAAATACGTACTCATATAGTAGTACAATTGTTATTAGTGAGAATATACTTGTTTTAAGGTATTTTTGGGTTCATTGAGGTTAGCTCATTTGACTTGTTTTGGAAAGTCTTGTCAAGCCAAATTTTCTTGTTCTATTGGCATATAATTTTGCTTAGTTCAAATAAAATACCCCTCATTTTTGTATTTGTTTTTGTTGTCTTTGAACACTGACTTTTTGCAGCTTTAGTCCAGGCCGTTATTAGGAATCTAGACAAGTTTCTTCTGACGTAGTTACTGATAAGCCATCAACATTTGTACACAATTTCCACATGGGTTGGTATGCACGTATAGTTTATCACAGAAGATTAACTCTGCGCTACTGCATTTTGTTTGCGAGTAAATGGCTGAGCTTACTGGCTAATTATACGCCGTCGGTATTTTGTGTGATAAGATGTTCCTCGGTGGGCGTACCTCCCCGTCTGCCCCATGGTGCTTGTTAGCTGTGGAATTTGCTGCAAAATGGGAGGTCAGATAGAGGCTGAAACGGGACAAGGGATACGTGCACACTGCTGTGGAGCTGCTTTTACACCAATCCATCAACATCAGTGACGTGCGGTCAGGGGAGGCAGGGGAGGCAGTGCCTCACCTGTGATCATGCAAAGAAATAAAACATATAATGATAAAATAATTGTAATTGTTAGTTTTTAATTTTCATTTAGTTTTACCAATTTGGATTATTTTTTCTTCAATATCGCTGAATTTTCGAAAATCTTACGTAAACTTCTCTTTCTGCCGTACGGCTAGAGCGCGTTCTTGTCTGATGTGTTGCTGAGCGTTCAAAATGGCAGAGAAAAAAGTCTGAGGTGAGGCCAACAGTTCTCGTGTCTCACGATAGGGGCGCTCATGATCAGAGACATACGGTGGCGTAAGCGAGTCAGGTGCCGCAGCGAGTAACATGTTTTGTGTGTTAGTGAGCCTTCAAAACGGCAGGGAAAAAAGTCTGAAGTGAGGCAAACAGTTCTCGTGCCTCACGATAGAACGCTCATGATGCCAGACATACGGTGGCCCATACTTGCCAACCTTGAGACCTCCGATTTTGGGAGGTGGGGGGCGTGGTTGGAAGTGGGGCGGAGGCGTGGTTGGGGCGGGGGGCGTGGTTAAGAGAGGTGGCGTATAATTCACCAACTCGAGTATTTCATATATATTTCATATAAATATATATATATATAAATATATATATATATGTATGAAATACTTGTCTTTCAGTGAATTCTAGCTATATATATTTATTTTATTATATATATAAATAAAGGAAATAGTTGAATTTCCGACGGCGCCTATCAAATACACAGTAATAAAAACACAGTTGTTCCACTAACTGTACTGTGCTTGCTGGTTAGTAAAAAAAACAACAACAACACTTACCTTTCACTATTTGAGTAACCTTTGTTCTGCCATTTGCATATTGGCGAGCGATCTCCAAATCCGGGAACATATCCTTTACGGATTTGTTGTAGACATCCGCAAAGGAGAACGGGATGTTGCTTCCAGCTATTAGCATAGCCATCTTTGTCTCAGCATAAGATACACCATCGGATCTTCATTTTGAGAGGTGGGCCATAATACTGAGTTGTGAACGATGCTACGCTGCGGACGCGTTGTGCTTCGCTGACCGTTCATGGCTGAATATCCGTTCGGCCGCCGTGTTCAATGGAGAAGTCTGTTCTACAAAATTTATAGGCAACATACCCCTTCCCCTTCGAACGCTCCTGGATAAACTGAAATTCTTGCTTCCAATCATTCTGGAACTTGCAAGCGTATTTCTTCATTTTGCTCGTCGACGGTGTAATATATTGGGTTGGAGTCAATAACCAGGCGATGTAATGAAGTTACGTCTCTTTAATGTGGGCTTCAGAACAAATATGGCGTCCAGCTCCGCTTGAATTTTAGGAGATTTTCAGGAGAAAATTTGTCCCGGGAGGTTTACGGGAGAGGCGCTGAATTTCGGGAGTCTCATTTTCCAGGAGGGTTGGCAAGTATGCGGTGGCCTCAGCGAGTAAGTAATTTTTTTCCGTCTCATGCAACCCGACTTTCAAAATCGATGACTACATTTCCACACTTAAACAGTTTGCTAAAGTGGTCTTTCAAGCAAAGCAGGAGATAATTACTAAAGGAAGACCAACGCCGGAGCTGAATGGTTTGTTTCAATCAGCAGGACGGAAAGTTACTCGCTCTTTTCCAAACTGACTTTTGTAAACCTGTGGAACTGTGTGGACTTAAATGGGATTTTGTGACCTCAAGAATTTGCAAAAGAAGCCTCACCAAACATGAGCGGTCGGCCGATCATATTCAAAGCTAGAATGCGCTGAAAACATTTGGGATGACGAGGATAGACTTGGCTTTGGATGAACAGCGGCGACTCAACATCAGTGTCCACAATGCTAAGGCAAAAGAGAACCGAGAAATTATAAAAGATCCCTACCTCCTTGCCAAACAGCAGCTCACATTTCGTGGAAATGATGAGAGAAGGACATACTTGCCAACCTTGAGAGCTCCGATTTCGGGAGGTGGGGGATGGGGGGCTTCGTCGAGGGTGGAGTGGAGGCGTGGTTGGGGGCGAGTATTTCATATATATATGTATATATATATATATATATATATATATATATATATATATATATATATATATATATATATATATATATATATGAAATACTTGACTTTCAGTGAATTCTAGCTATATATATTTATTATATTACATATATAAATAAATTAAATAGTTGAATTTCACAGTAATAAAAACACAGTTGTTCTACTAACTGTACTGTGCTTGCTGGTTACTAAAAAAACAACAACAACACTTACCTTTCACTATTTGAGTAACCTTTGTTCTGCCATTTGCGTACTGGTGAGAGTCACTTGCCGTCAGGTACGCAGCACCACATAAATCGTTGGCCAATCAAAAAGCAACCCCATAACGCTATAGCCAACATTCACCAAGAGATGGCGACAGACAACATAGAATCACTCTATTACAGACGGCGTCGCCATGGCTGTAACTTCCTCGTTCTTCTGCTTCGTCTCCTTGTGTGTGCAGTTTTTTTATTAAAATCCGTAGATGTTGTAACGTGATTGGGTAGGCAAGCTGTTTTGATTGATTGATTGATTGATACTTTTATTAGTAGACTGCACAGTTCAGTACATATTCCGTACAATTGACCACTAAATGGTAACACCCGAATATGTTTTTCAACTCGTTTAAGTCGGGGTCCACGTTAATCAATTCATGGTACAAATATATACTATCAACATAATACAGTCATCACACAGGTTAATCATCATAGTATATACATTGAATTATTTACATTATTTACAATCCGGGGGGTGGGATGAGGAGCTTTGTTTGATATCTCCCACTGGGTGTGAATTCTCCCTGCCCACTGGGTGTGAGTTTTCCTTGCCCTTATGTGGGTTTTTCCGAGGATGTCGTAGTCGTAGTGGTTTGTACAGTCCTTTGAGACATTTGTGATTTAGGGCTATATAAATAAACATTGAATGCTTGGTTGATATCAGTACTTCAGTCATCAACAATTGCATCAACAGAGAAATGTGGACATTGAAACAGTGTAGGTCTTATTTAGTAGGATATGTACAGCCAGCAGAGAACATAGTGAGTTCAGATAGCATAAGAACAAGTAAATACATTAGAAGTACATTTGATTATTTACATTAGTTTATTTACAATCCGGGGAGATGGGATGTGAATGGAGGAGGGTATTAGAAAAGGTTTGCAGTTGCCTGGAGGTGTGGTTTTAGAGCGGTTTTGAAGGAGGATAGAGATGAACTTACTTTTATACCTGTTGGGAGTGCATTCCACATTGATGTGGCATAGAAAGAGTTTATATAGTGGGAAAGCGGACGTGAAAACAGGCTGTCACCACTCAGGTCCGCATGGAGCTGGAGGGGGCGTGTCCTCCAGCTCTGCTGAATTTCGGGAGATTTTCGGGAGAAAATTTCTTCCGGGAGGTTTTCGGGAGAGGCGCTGCATTTCGGGAGTCTCCCGGAAAATCCGTGAGGGTTGGCAAGTATGGAGAAGGAGCTCTGCTAATCGCGGCAACTATGTCTTATAAGACTTTTAAAACCGAAGGAAGTGAAGGAGGACTTTTACCAGAAAGTGACGGTTATTTTTATCCAGAAGGACTTCATTTATAAGTAAAGGTGAGACGTCGATAACATTAATTTTGTTTTGTTTTTAATGAAATGCACATTTTGTGGGCGACAGTTTGTATGTTACATCAGGGGCGCTCACACTTTTTCTGCAGGCGAGCTACTTTTCAATTGACCAAGTCGAGGAGATCTACCTCATTCCTATTTATAATTTATATTTATCTATTTATGAAAGAGACATTTTTGTTAACAAGTTAATGGTGTTTAATGATAATACAAGCATGTTTAACACACATAGATTCCTTTCTTTCATGAAGACAAGAATATAAGTTGGTGTATTTGATTCTGATGACTTGCATTGATTGGAATTAGACAGTGGTGCTGATAACAGGGACGGCGTGGCGCAGTGGGAGAGTGGCCGTGTGCAACCCGCGGGTCCCTGGTTCAATTCCCACCTAGTATCAACCTCGTCACGTCCGTTGTGTCCTGAGCAAGACACTTCACCCTTGCTCCTGATGGGTGCTGGTTGGCGCCTTGCATGGCAGCTCCCTCCATCAGCGTGTGAATGTGTGTGTGAATGGGTAAATATGGAAGTAGTGTCAAAGCGCTTTGAGTACCTTGAAGGTAGAAAAGCGCTATACAAGTACAACCCATTTATTTTATTTAACGTCCGCATTTTCAAATGGAGGAAAAAAAAAGTCCTCCTTTCTGTCCAATACCACATGAAAGTGGTTGGATTTGGCATCTCATTTGTCCAACTTGCATACTCGTTTTTAAACACTTTGTTATGAGAGTAGCATATGTGTGTGGCCCTTTAATGTCTGGCAGCAGGTGAGTGACGTCAGTGAGTGTGCGGGTGGGCAAGCAAGTGAGAAAGCGGTCGCTGAGGGCGGGGGAGAAATACATTGGCATCAAACGCCGTAGCTTGCTAGCTTGTGCACGCTAGCTTTCTGAGACTCTTATTTTGTTAGCACAGGCAGGATGAAACAGGTCTTTTATGGTGAAGACAGGAACTGTGCAGTCGGTCTTTAGAGTTTTGACAGTAGGTACAGAGTCTCTAGAAATAAAATGTGTTTCTCTGCGTCTGCCCTGTTAGTGATTTTTTTCTTAAATATGAGCTCGCAGCAGCCAGCGTCATCTCACAAGATCCTCGGGTGCCGAGAATGTCAAACAACTGACGAAAGTGAAGTGTTGGTATGATTGATGATTGCTCATTTTTATGTCTATTTTTTAATGCCTGGCTTGAGATCGACTGAAACCCTCCGAGATCGACCAGTCGATCGAGATCGACCAGTCGATCGCGATCGACGTAATGGGCACCCCTGGTGTAAAGAATGCAGAAATGAAACATGACCCGTAAACTGCTGCCTATCAAATGGCAAAAAATCTGCGCAGAGCACATACTGTATATTTGAAAATCTGATTCTGGTTACGTCAGTGCCTCACCAGCTATAAACCTCACCGCACGTCACTGCCATACACCACACCTCCAGCTGTAGTTGATCCGCGGCAACAGCTGGTTGAAACTTCAGTGGCCGTCATTAATGACAGACAGCAGCTGGATGGAAGAAAGGAAATCTGAACATCTGCCTTTGAGCTTTGCTGGATGTGATCTAAAGTCTGCTTGCTGTGTCCCCTGAACAATACCAGCAGCAGCGGCCAAGCTATTAACGGAAGCGTCCTCCACTGTACCCACACTCGCTGTCGGGCGGTAGTCGGTCGTGCAGAATTTATTATGAAGAATATAAATCCTGCCAAGCTCACCTCTTATTGTCTGCCTTCTGTAGTGCAGCTGGGAATAAACCTTAGCCTTATGTTATTTTTGTTGGACCAGTCAAATGTGAAGACCTGTGACGGTCTTTGTTATGCCCATTTGATTGTAGACTCTAACGGCGATATGAAAATACTACGCTTCATTAGTTTGGGCACTTCCAAGTTGACGATGTCAGTTCAGTTCATGAGACAATTGAGAAGTAGACAAGTTGTGTTAGCTCTTACAAGCCTTGGAAAAGATAAGACTGTAAGTAAACTGTTTAACTTGTTTATGTGACTCAATATTAAGGTGGAAAGTGGTTTATTGAAAAAACGATTTTTGTGCACTGTTTCAATGGATGTTTTAAGGACTTAAAAATGGCGGCCAGTCGTATATTTCCACCATCGAAATAGTTTCAACACTAAGCAGTATTTGTTTGATGATAGCACTGTATATTTCGTGCAAAGCTAATATTCACATATCAGTATGTTATTTGAATCACATAGCATATACATTTGTCGTTGTGTGTATTTCAGTTTTACAAAATAAAAGTCCGGCGCAAGACAAAAGTAAAGATAGGAAAAAGACAAAGCGAGATCAACAACAATAAAGAGTCTAAATGGATTCATCTGCTTTGGAACTTTATTAGAAGGCCTTGGATTGTTTATTAGCTGTCCGCCAAGCTGTATAACCTCAACACATATAGTTAGGGCGGAACAGTCTTCTATAGCTTCCATAGCGTTTCTGCTCAAGACATTCTTCATTCATTGCTCCGAGCAGCGTTTTAAGTTTTACAGTATAACTAAAACAATTCATACTTACTGAACCGTACTGTGTGTGATGTCCGTAGGAGTCATTTCATGCATATTTGTGTGTGCTATCGTAATGTAATCAAGCTAGCATCGTTAGCATCAGCTAATATGCTAGCATGTTTACGAGTGTCTGTGTTGGTATTATTCATTTACAATGACATTGTTTCAGTTTTGTAAATTCACCAAAACGTCACCGATAGTTATTGAATCTGATTGGACAGCTAGTTTCGCAGCTTGTAGGTGTAGGACGTGACTTCTGTTTTGTTTGATCAGCCGTTTTACTGCCATGTTACATGCATCATTTGGAAACAATTAAGGTATTTAAATAAACAAAAAATTAGTAGCGGTATATATTTGCAGCTTATAGTCTGGTGCGGCTTATGTACAGTATGTAAAAATATTTTTTAATTCTAAAATTTGGTGGGTGCGGCTTAAAATAGGTGCGCTCTCTAGCCTTGAAAAATACGGTAATCCAGACTCGCTAGGGAGTCCATAGTCACTGGTTTGATTCCTGGGTTGGACTGAACGAGCAGACTCAAACGGTCTCATAAAGACAAAGAAGCGAACCATAGGTCAGAACTACATCCATGCAGCACTGACCTATATTATACAACACTGGCATTGAAACAGGAGTTCAGAACATTCCGAGAGATTCTCCCTTACCATTGAAAACATGTAATTAATTGAGTGAGAATTGTCTCCATTGATGATGTTGATGTCAATAATGCTACACTACCAACCCTGTCCTTCTTTGTTTTCCATTTAATTATACTTTTCACAGTCCCGCTATTTTGATGGACCTCATTCAAAAGGTCCCCAGAAGGTGAAAAGTCATAACAAAGGAATGGAAATGGCCTGTGGTGATTGTGATTTAGTTCCGCTGACCTGAGCATTGTCTAAGTACGCCTCAGGTTCAGTTGTCTGACAGGTTGAGGTAAATGGTCAGTGGGGCTCCATCTGGATTGGCCATCCATCCATTATATCTACCGCTTGTCCTGGGTCAGGTCCTGGGCCCCCAGACAAGAGGCGCGGTAAACCCTGGACTAGTCACCTGTCAATCCTACGGACATTAACACTGACATACACACCTATGGACAATTTAACATCTCCAGTGAACCTAACATGCATGTTTTTGGTGTGCAGGAGGAAGCTGGAGTACCCAGAGAAAAGTATATTAATCTATCTTTACCTATAAAATAATAATATAATAATATACGGTTCTGTTTGGTTCACAATTTTCAGTTTTAATGGGTCAACATATCCACAGCATTTTGCATTTATTTTTCTTTATCTGTTTGTTGATTGGTCTAAGAAAGGAGATGTCATTTCTGCACTATATACCATACGTAGAAGTGGAATGGGAGAAAATTGTTTATCAATGTTTAAATTCAGATTCCTCTCTTTAAACTGCCACTTATTTTGTGTTTGCATCAAAGTCTAAGACTAACTACACCCGCCATTAAAACTTACTACATGTTTTTTTTTTCCACCTTAGCATTGAATGCTTCACTCAACACAGACGTCGTAACGTCATCAAAGCTCACGCAACTTTAAACATTCACACACATAGCACCAACATTTTGGAACCTGAATGTAGTGATGGAAAAAAGGTACAAATATAATAAATCTATTTGTGGCATCCCAGGAGAAAGTTATTTATGAGTTTCACTTTTGCATCTAATTGCCTACAACTGTGGTGCATTCAATGATTGATTAAAGTTAGAAACAGAGGTGATGCCATAACAATAATTTAACGATAAAAATAATAATACGTTATTATGATTTGTATTATCCACTGATGATTGTCATATGCAGGGTGGAGTCGGCTCTCTTGGTTGCTTTGTTGGGTCCGCTCCTGTCTCTGGCCATGCTCCCCAAACCCCAGCAGAAGATGACGTGGAACACTGTTAGAATAATTATGTGTAAGTTATCACACAACTTTAGTATGCATAAAGTCTGATGCTATAGTTATTAGCTATTGTGCTCAAGCCATACTTTTTTTATCTGTGCAAGGACAAAACTTGTTGTCTGAGGGGTGGCCTCAGCCGCAGATGTTATCTTTGTTTTAGCCCGCTAACAGCCAAGGACTTCACGGACCTCAACAAAGATAAGACGACAGCATGCAGACGAAGCAGAGACAAGGCGAAATCAAAAGGCCCCAGCACATTCCGTCACGTATTGTGCGTACTGGAGCTGTTTTGCATGATATGTGTGACCACTCCTTTTAGAGGCGGCCTCAGTGATGTAGACTGGGGAACTCCTGAACTCCTTAGAGCGTAGGGTGAGACTGTGACTAAGTGTGCAGCTCCATGCGTTCTCCTCATGAGCTAAATTGAACTCTGTCTCTGCATGATTCCTTGCTTTTTGTCTATATAATAGAAGTCATCATTGTTTGAACCTGCCAAACACCGCAGAGCCCACCACAGTGTATATGTTTTTGTTGTTGTTTTTGTCTTGGTTTTACTTTTGTAGCTGTATGTAGAAACTGCTGGTTACATCAGCTCTGCTCTTTTAATGTCTTTAATGTCATTTGTGCTCTTTGATGTTTCCCTCTTACACACATGCTTATGTGTGCTATGGCTATGAGGTTTGTTCCTCTCTCTTTGGCCTGAGTCTAGGCCCCCTTTCCAGGGGCCAGGGTTTAGACTGATTTTTTTGTCTCCCCCACCTCCACAGTGTTTACCTGTTTCTCATCTTTTTCACAAGGGGCGCCAGAAGTTATGTCTCCCTGTAATGTTTGTCTGCTCTTGAGTGGGATTGTGCTGAAAATCTTAATCTCCCCTCGGGGATTAATAAAGTATTTTTGATTCTGATTCTCATTATGGGTATCAGCTAATCTCTAATTTACACTGTGAAGTAAAGGAACATTTGACAGATGTATGATATAAGTGAATATTGACAGGTTATATTATCATTTAAATCCATATTTTGGCCACTTTATTTAGAATTTGTTGAGGGATGCGGGGGTGTTTCTAAAAAAAATATAACCTTTTTTTTTCCAAAACAAAACTTATTTATTTAGGTGTTCTTGTCTAGATATGTTCTATATATGTTAATCCCATCTTTAAAAATGTAAAAACCTGAGTTTTACATGCGCTTTATAAAGCTTGTTGTTGTTATATCAAATCTTTCCTGTTTGGACGTTCACGTCCAAAACTGTTATCCGTAGGGGTCTCTCCTAATTTTTAAATAGACCGTCTCCGATGCCAGCACAGGAGCTAATGCCAGGCCACACCCTCGGCAAAAAAAAAACAAAGTCCATGCAGCACAACAGAGCCAGCAAACCGTGACACGGTTTCCCTGTGGTTTCACAGTTTGGCCTTCCAGTTGACACTTTTAGCTTCAGTCTCCAGACCTTGTGTGATTTCCGCCGCCCGCTCAAGGAGGATGCCTCACTACTTCCTGTTTATATAGGACACCAAAGAAAGTTTAAGGGGGGGCCGAGAAAAAAGTGCTTCAGCACAAAAGGAGCAACAATCTGTTTTTAGATGGCAGCTCTGTGTGAAGAAAAGCCAGTTTGCATTATGGATCGATCTGGACCTGCAGGATAGAGACGATGAAGACTCATCACATGTCTGTTAAAATGTAACCTTTGACCTATATGCACAAATATCCATCCCTCCATTAATTTTCTACCGTTTGTCCCTTTCGGGGCCACGGGGGGTCTTGGAGCCTATCTCTGCTGCACTCCGGCGGGAGGCGGGGTACACCTTGGACAAGTCGCCACCTCATCACAGGGCCAACACAGATAGACAGACTGCATTTACACACTAGGGCCAATTTAGTGTTGCCAATCAACCTATTCCCATGTGCATGTTTTTGGAAGTGGGAGGAAGCCGGAGTACCTGGAGGGAGGGAACCCACACAGTCACGGGGAGAACATGCAAACTCCACCATGACAGACCATGAGCCCGGGGATCGGACCCAAGACTTTCTTATTGTGAGGCACACGCACTAACCCCTAATATATATATATATATATATATATATATATATATATATATATATATATATATATATATCCATCCATTTTCTACCGCTTATTCCCTTTTGGGGTCGCGGGGGGCGCTGGCGCCTATCCCAGCTACAATCGGGCGGAAGGCGGGGTACACCCTGGACAAGTCGCCACCTCATCGCAGGGCCAACACATATAGACAGACAACATTCACACTCACATTCACACACTAGGGCCAATTTAGTGTTGCCAATCAACCTATCCCCAGGTGCATGTCTTTGGAAGTGGGAGGAAGCCGGAGTACCCGGAGGGAACCCACGCATTCACGGGGAGAACATGCAAACCCCACACAGAAAGATCCCGAGCCTGGATTTGAACCCAGGACTGCAGGACCTTCGTATTGTGAGGCAGACGCACTAACCCCTCTGCCACTGTGAAGCCCTATATATATATGTATATATATATATATATATATATATATATATATATATACATGTATTTATTAAAGGTAAATTGAGAAAATTGGCTATTTCTGGCAATTTATCGAAGTGTGTATCAAACTGGTAGCCATTCGCATTAATTAGTACCCAAGAAGTAGCTCTTGGTTTCAAAAAGGTTGGTGACCCCTGCTATAGGTGAATGTGGGTGGGAATTGTTTTTTTGTGATTGACCCGCAAAGTCTTGTTTTTATTACTTCAAAAAATATGCATTCTGTATGTGTAAAGTCAATCTAAAATTTTCGCAAGCTTCCATACGCACAAACAAAGGACTTGGGGGGCCATGTCATCCAGGGCAATAGAGGCATGGGTGCAGACTTTGTTGTGACCGATGCCCTCCTCTTGTTGCTCCGAGGAGGTCCGGCTGATGTATGGCCTCTAATCAGCAGCAGACAGACCTGCCACAGGAAACATCTCCCCATCACGTTTACGGAAACTAGCCCTTCTCCAGAGACATGCTGATAGGCACGGAGGGTGAGTAGGAGGAAAAACAATAGGATTCTTACTCTCTCTGATTTTCTGCACAGACTCTTAGAGTTTGACCCAGAAATGTACTGCTTGGCACCAGAAATCACTGTCGTGTCAATCAATAGTGCTGCAGTTAACAAACTCACTGGCAAATGCAAAAATGACCATATGGATTTTGTTAAGTCCCATTTGTAAAAGAATTTTGGAAAAAGTACCTATGACATAGGACCGATCAACCGTGTGGATTTTTTTCCAAAGCAAGCAAAGGAGATCATTTCCCACAATCACAACAAAGGTTATCCTTACATAATCTAACAATACTAAAGCAGTATCAACAATAATGCCTTTCACTGCAAAAAGTCAGTGTTCAAAAACAAGAAAAAAAAATACAAAAATGTGAAGTGAACTATATTTATATAGCGCTTGTCTCAAGTGACTCAAAGCGCTTTACATAATGATACCCAATATCTAAGTTACATTTAAACCAGTGTGGGTGGCACTGGGAGCAGGTGGGTAAAGTGTCTTGCCCAAGGACACAAGGGTAGTGACTTGGATGGCAGAAGCGGGGATCAAACCTACAACCCTGAAGTTGCTGGCACGGCCGCTCTACCAACCGAGCTATACCGAGGGGTATGAGAGGAATTTTACTTGAACCAAGCAAAATTATCTGCCAACAGAACAAGAGATTGAACCCCAAAAAAACCTTAAAATAAGTATATTCTCACTAATAACAAGTGCACTTTTCTTGGTAGGAAAAAATAGACCTTTGTGCTGAATATGTTAAAAAATATTCCTAAATAAGTAAATGCTAGTGCCATTATTTTAACATAATGATATACGCTCGGCATCATGATATATATTTTTTTCAGGCTAAAATTAAAAAATTATTACTTTAAAAAAGTAGTTTTAGACGTGTGAGTGTCGATGACACAGCTTTGCATCGGATGATATTGTAGTTTCAAGCATGTTTTATTCAATATAGGTCATAAAAGTTACAAGCTGTAATATCTTACTGATCAAAACCCTTAAAACAAGTAAAACCCTCTAACATAAAATCTGCTTAGTGAGAAGAATGATCTTATAAGACAGAAAATAATCAAATATCGCAGCTATTCGGCCATGCTATGGCTATGAATAGCGTCAATAGCTATTCGCTCAATAGCTTCAGTTTCTTCTTCAATACTTTCATACTCCAACCATCTGTTTCAATACATGCGTAATCTGTTGAATCGCTTAAATCGCTGAAATCCGAGTTTGAATCCGAGCTAATGTCGCTATATCTTGCTGTGCTATTCCCATTGTTTGTTTACATTGGCAGCACTGTATGACGTCACAGGGAAATGGATAGTGGTTTCGAAGATAGCGAAAATAAGGCACTTTAAAGCTT
This sequence comes from Nerophis ophidion, assembly GCF_033978795.1. Classification (NCBI taxonomy): domain Eukaryota; kingdom Metazoa; phylum Chordata; class Actinopteri; order Syngnathiformes; family Syngnathidae; genus Nerophis; species Nerophis ophidion. The sequence goes on along the minus strand of NC_084617.1, from coordinate 62,778,340 downwards.
CATTTAAGGATATTCCGAGACCGGTAAAATTTAAAAAAAAAACTTCAAAAAATACAACAAGCCACTGGGAACTGATTTTTATTGTTTTTAACCCTTTTTAGATTGTGATAATGTTCCCCTTTAACACACAAACCTTAGGCATTGGTCAGGCTTAATATAGCACAGCATAGTATAATGTTGTCCTAAAATAAACATAATTAATAACGAATATGTTTCTTACATAAACTGTCAATAGTATTAAAGTGCAAATACAATACAAAATTCATCATTTTAGCAATAATTTTTGCACTTAAGAATTTTCTCTTTGGCTTTAGCTCCATTCTTCTTCTGTTTGTTTTCAAACGTACTTAAGGTTTAAAACTTAGTCAAATGATAAGAAACCATGTCTTGATCACAAAAAAATATTGTTTTCTTAACCTTAGGCATAGGTCAGGCTTAATATAGTGCAACATACAATATTGTTGTGCTAAAATAAACGTAAATAATAACGAATATGTTTCTTAAATAAACTGTCAATAGGATTAAAGTGCGAATACAATATAAATTCACAATTTTAGCCATAATTTTTGCGCTTAAGAATTTTATCCATGACTTTAGCTCCAATCTTCTTCTGTTTGTTTAATATTGTCATTATTGCCAAAAGTTGTGTAAAGATGTAGTACAACTGAGTACCGCTGCGGCCCATGCAAACCACAAATAAAACATATATTTGTCGGTGGCCCTCTAGGAGGCGCTCGCGGCCCAACACTGGGCCCTGGACAAATGGTTAAAGGGGAACATTATCACAATTTCAAAAGGGTTAAAAACAACAAAAATCAGTTCCCAGTGGCTTGTTGTATTTTTTTAAGTTTTTTTTTTAAATTTTACCGGTCCCGGAATATCCCTAAAAAAAGCATTAAAATGCTTGATTTTCGCTATTTGCGATGCGACCATCCATTTCCCTGTGACGTCATACAGTGCTGGCAATGTAAACAAACAATGGTGAATACCACAGCAAGATATAGCGACATTAGCTCGGATTCAGACTCGGATTCCAGCGGTTTAAGCGATTCAACAGATTACGCATGTATTGAAACGGATGGTTTGAGTATGAAAGTATTGAAGGAGAAACTGAAGCTATTGAGCGAATAGCTATTGACGCTATTCGTAGCCATAGCATGGCCGAATAGCTGCGTTAGCATCGCCGGTAAAATGTGCGGACCAAACAATCAGGACTTTCGCATTTCTTGACACTGGAGCAACTCAAATCCGTCGATTGGTAAGTGTTTTTTTCGCATTAAATGTGGGTGGAAGGAAACATAATATAGTTGCAAATGCATCTGCAGGTTATCCATACATCTCTGTGCCATGTCTGCTTTAGCACCGCCGGTAAATAGCATGTTAGCATCGATTGGCCTAGCATGTTAGCATCGATTAGCTGGCAGTCAACATCAACAAAACTCACCTTTATGATTTCGTTGACTTTATCGTTGCAAATGCATCTGCAGGTTATCCATACATCTCTGTGTCATGTCTGTCATCACCGGTAAAATGTGGAAACACTCCGGTACATTCAATGGGGGTCTGGCGGCAGACACTTTCGCATCTTTGGGCCAGTGGTGCAACTTCAATCCCTCCCTGTTAGTGTTGTTACACCCTCCGACAACACACCGACGAGGCATGATGTCTCCAAGGTTCCAAAAAATAGTCGAAAAAACGAAAAATAACAGAGCTGAGACCCAATGTTTACAATGTGTTGAAAATGAAAATGGCGGCTGTGTTACCACAGAGACGTCACGTTCTGACGTCATCGCCACAGAGCGATAAACAGGAAGGCGTTTAAATCGCCAACATTCACCCATTTAGAGTTCGGAAATCGGTTAAAAAAATATATGGTCTGTTTGTGCACCATCAAGGTATATATTGACGCTTACATAGGTCTGGTGATAATGTTCCCCTTTAAAAAACACTGTTCTAATGCATATATTAGCTTGACACGGATTACTTAACGAGGTCCTTTTATGTAAACCCAACTTTTCTTACCTGTAGGTACTTGTTTTTGTGTATTTGGACCCCATAAGTCTTGAAAATGTGAAACTAAACCACGGAGGCATGGCAGAGATATTTATAAAACAATCTTGCCTTCTTGCAAACTTTCTCCAAACAAGCCGTTTGGAATGTGAGACTTAAGAGGCATTATTTTGCCTTAGTTACATCAGCGGATATCTCCATATATGGTAGCGGTTTACCCGAAGAGCTTTGCGCGAGTCTGTCATTTTTATTCAGATGTAGGGGAGGGGGATTGCAGCTTACTGCAAGGTTTGTTCCCCTGGGATGCAAACGGACCTCTCCAGACAGGACTTGCAGGTAGGAACATGATTCATTTTTGAAAATTAAAGAAGTACAAAACAGAAAACATCCCGATCGCACTCGAAGCGAAAACTATCACTTAGAATAGACTAAAGACAATTAATACTCACGTAACAGGTGCATGAAGCAAACAATGAAGCCAGACCGACTGACCGGAAAAGGCAGGATTAAATAGTCCCTCTGATTAGTGCTCGTGAAACAGGTGAGCATCCCGAGCACCAATCAGAGTCAGGTGGAAACAATAAGCCCCCATGGTAACTAAAAGCCAACAAGGGTGCACAAAAACAGGAACTAAGGGAGTCCAAAAGTAACAGAATATAACAAAAACACGGATCATTACAGTGACGGTCAGAAAGTGTTTTGAAGATGGTCTGTCAAAACAAACTATGCACAATTTTGACCAGAGAACCACCATAACATGTTCTGTACAACTTAAAGAAGTGCTTTCAATATAGACAAAAATCATAATACGACCCCTTTGTGTATGCGTTACACATATATGAAGTAACAAAGGTTCTAATGCATATTAAATCAGACACAGATCACTTTCTTCATTTTCTAAAAACTTTCTGTTCAACAAATTTGTTTCTTTCACTTGATCAATAGTCATCATCTGCCCTGGCAGGTGCTTTGTGTCTTGGCCCTTGGGGGCTTTCTTACCATGACAGGTGAGGCTCCGTTTTTGAACCCCCACCCCCGGCCAGCTTGTGTGAGAGAGGGCGATGAGTCGCCAGTCACTCTGCTTATGAATAGGCCGGCCTGCCTGTCTTGGTGGAATGTTGAAAGCTGTTTGCCTTTTCGGTTGTGTGAAAGCATGTCACTCTATAGTGTGGAAGCTGGAGATTATCCTGGTGAAGAGACGGGGTGTCGTCCCTTCTTCATCCCCCATCATGCCAACTTTTGTGGCTTTGATCTTTCCTCATACACAGCCTCCTGTCTCCTGCACTCCAGCTCTGTCTATGCGTGTTAAATAGTTATTATTCATTAAAATGGCTGGTAGGAGATGTTTAAAGAGGAACATTATCACCAGACCTATGTAAGCGTCAATATATACCTTGATGGTGCAGAAAAAAGACCATATGATTTCCGAACTCTAAAAGGGTGAATTTGGCCATTTAAACGCCTTTCAATTGTTCGCCTGTCGGAGCAATGACCTTTCACCCGTGATGTCACAACGTGAAGCAGTCCGCCATTTTCTCAAACACCTTACACACACCAAGTCAAATCAGCTCTGTTATTTTCCATTTTTTCGACTGTTTTCCATACCTTGGAGACATTATACCTCGTCGGTGTGTTGTCGGAGGGTGTAACAACACGAACAGAGACGGATTCAAATTGCAACAGTGGCCAAAAGATGCGAAAGTCCCTCGTTTGTTCCGCACACTTTACCGACGACAGCTATGCTACAACAGAGATGGCAAGAATGTGTGGATATCCTGCGACACTCAAAGCAGATGCATTTCCAACGATAAAGTCAAAGAAATCACAAAGGTGAGTTTTGTTGATGTTATTGACTTATGTGGAGTGTGCTAATCAGGCATATTTTGTCACGGCATGAATGCAAGCTAATCGATGCAAACATGCTATTTAGGCTAGCTGTATGTACATATTGCATCATTATGCCTCATTTCTACCTATATTTGAGCTTTCCCTCCACCCACATTTAATGCCAAACAAACACATACCAATCGTTGGTTAGAAGGCGATCGCCGAATTCGTCCTCGCTTGTCTGTCGTGATATGGCTCAATAGCTTCAGTTTCTTCTTCAATTTCGTTTTCGCTATCTGCCTCCAAAGATCCGTTTCACTACATGCGTGATCTGTTGAATCGCTTGCGCCGCTGAAATCCGAGTCTGAATCCGAGCTATTACGCTATACCTTTCTGTGCTATCCGCCATGTTTGTTTCTGGTGGCTTCACGCAGTGACGTCACAGGAAAATTGACGGGTGGATATAACGACGTTTAAAATCAGGCACTTTGAAGCCGTTTTTCGGGATATTGCGTGATGGGTCAATTTTGAGAAAAACTTAGAAAAATAAAATAAGCCACTGGGAACTGATTTTTATTGGTTTTAACCCTTCAGAAATTGTGATAATGTTCCCCTTTAATGTCTGCAACATGGCTGTGTGAGTACATGTGTGTTTGCAGGCTTGAGAACAGGAGGTAAGAGATCAGGTTTAGACTTGCCCTCTAAGCCCTAATGCTAAAAAGCCCTCAGGCTTGTAGCCTTCTGTTGAGAAAGCTGTCAGTTTCCATGGTTCTCACAAAAAAATAAACCTCTTCCAGGTTCTGCTCAATTTACAAGTAAAATAGCTGAGGGTACAATGCAAGGTAGAGGCTGACCTTTCTGGAGGAACCTGAAGAGCAGGGGGGGGGGTCATGCACAAGGCCGCCCCTGCTTGATGAAGATGTACCACCCTAAACAAAGCCCAACAAAGACAGGAAGGGCTGAGCCACTCAACCTTAGACCCAAGCTAAATCCTCCCAACCACAGTGAGAGGGTCGAAGTCGTCGTGTGATGGGTAGGGAAGATTGTTTTTCCTGTCGTAGAAGTTATTCTCAGAGGACAGGACGTAAACAACCTGACTCGACACTCTTAAAAATGCACACACTTTTTAACACTTACTGGGTGGAGGAGGCTAATGTCAGAGGTTTTACGGTTCTGGATGGACAACCAGGAAGAAATAGTTAAGTGTCTCCTACTTGCATTGACTCTTAACGTGGAAAATATTCACTTCTTTTATTGACTTGTGATTTAGAGCTAGCCAGAGGTCAAAGTTTTATGATGTTGGACACTTGACTTTTTTTTTTTGCATTAGTCTCAGTGGACATTTGGTGCTCGGTGCACGATCACTTTTTGGCATTGAATGTTACTGCAAACCTTTTAATGGAGAATCATAGTTTGATCATATTACGCCTGTACTGGCTCACCTGCACTGGCTTCCTGTGCACTTAAGATGTGACTTTAAGGTTTTACTAATTACGTATAAAATACTACACGGTCTAGCTCCAGTCTATCTTGCCGATTGTATTGTACCATATGTCCCGGCAAGAAATCTGCGTTCAAAAGACTCCGGCTTATTAGTGATTCCTAGAGACCAAAAAAAGTCTGCGGGCTATAGAGCGTTTTCCGTTCGGGCTCCAGTACTCTGGAATGCCCTCCCGGTAATAGTTCAAGATGCTACCTCAGTAGAAGCATTTAAGTCTCACCTTAAAACTCATCTGTATACTCTAGCCTTTAATTAGACCTCCTTTTTAGACTAGTTGATCTGCCGCTTCTTTTCTTTCTCCTATGTCCCCCCCCTCCCTTGTGGAGGGGGTCCGGTCCGATAACCATGGATGAAGTACTGGCTGTCCAGAGTCGAGACCCGGGATGGACCGCTCGTCGGGACCCAGGATGGACCGCTCGCCTGTATCGATTGGGGACATCTCTACGCTGCTGACCCGCCTCCGCTTGAGATGGTCTCCTGTGGACGGGACTCTCGCTGCTGTCTTGGATCCGCTTTGAACTGAACTCTCGCGGCTGTGTTGGAGCCACTATGGATTGAACTTTCACAGTATCATGTTGGACCCGCTCGACATCCATTGCTTTCGGTCCCCTAGAGGGGGGGGGGGGTTGCCCACATCTGAGGTCCTCTCCAAGGTTTCTCATAGTCAGCATTGTCACTGGCGTCCCACTGGATGTGAATTCTCCCTGCCCACTGGGTGTGAGTTTTCCTTGCCCTTTTGTGGGTTCTTCCGAGGATGTTGTAGTCGTAATGATTTGTGCAGTCCTTTGAGACATTTGGGATTTGGGGCTATATAAATAAACATTGATTGATTGATTGATAGATTCTTGGGAGTAGACTCGTGTAAAGGCATTTTGACAAAATCTGCTTACAGAGAAAGTATCGGTTGAAAAAAAGAGTGAGGTGTGTCAGAAAAAAGTTCCAAGACTGGTATTAGAAAAGATGTACAGTAGAACCTCGGTTCTCGGACGACCCACATTTCGGTTGTCGACGACAATTTTTGCCGAAGGTTATTGTGCAGCCAAACCTTTGTCTGGAATCAAAGAATTCCAAACGTTGGTGTAGGGTTGTACGGTATTCCAGTATTTGTATGGTACCACGATACTAAGGAGTCATATTCGGTACTATACCGCCTCTGAAAAGTACCGGTCCTCCACCTCCTCCACCCCACTGTAATGATACCAAGTACAGTAGCATATCTAATCGATACTACTGTGATTACATCAATATTTTTGGCATCACAACATTCTTTGATTTTTTAAAATTTATATCATGTTTATAAACTCAGGAAATATGTCCCTGGACAGATGAGGACTTTGAATATGACCAATGTATGATCCTGTAACTACTTGGTATCGGCACGATACCCAAATTTGTGGTATCGGTGTGTGAATGTGTGTGTATGTGGGCGAATGTGGAAATACTGTCAAAGCGCTTTGGGCTATAAAAAAACGCTATACAAGTACAACCCACTTACCATTTACCATATCATGCCAAACCAATGTAAAGTGTCAAACAAAAGAAAAATAAATAATTATTACATTTTAACAGAACTGTAGATAGTGAGGTGAATTATATTTATATAGCACTTTTCTCAAGTGACTCAAAGCGCTTTACATAGTGACACCCAATATCTAAGTTACATTTAAACCAGTCTGGGTGGCACTGGGAGCAGGTGGGTAAAGTGTCTTGCCCAAGGACACAATGGCAGTGATTAGGATGGGACAAGCGGGAATCGAACCTGCAACCCTAAAGTTGCTGGCACGGCCACTCTACCAACCGAGCTATGCCGCCCCAATAGAACATGTTAAAAGAGAAAGTAAGCAGATATTTACAGTAAATGAACAAGTAGATTAATAATTCATTTTCTACCACTTTTCCTTAATAATTTTGACAAAATAATAGAATGGGAAATGACACAATATGTTACTGCATACGTCAGCAGACTTAATTAGGAGCCTTTTTTTGCTTACTTACTAACAAAAGACAAATTGTCTTGTATGTTCGCTATTTTATTTAGGGACAAACTTGCAATAAGAAACATATGTTTAATGTACCCTAAGATTTTTTGTTAAAATAAAGCCAATAATGCCATTTTTTGTGATCCCCTTTATTTAGAAAAGTACCGAAATGTATCGAAATAATTTTGGTACCAATACCAAAATATTGGTATCAGGAAAACCCTACATTGGTGACACAGTCCCTGTACACTTTTTATTGAGTACAACTGAAAAATAAGCGACCATGGGGCCAAAACAAATTGCGACTGAGAGGACTTTGATAAAAAAAAGGTGCAAAATAATGTTATAATGGTGTCCAAACTTTTTCCACTGAGGGCCGCACATGGGACCAGGAAGGGTCTCAGTCATAAAAATGTTAAAAATAAGTCATATATAACTTTTACAAACTGTATTATATTCATGTGCTTAAATCTGTAAATTAACTTAAGGTCAATCTGTAGATATGAAAATGTTTTTTTTGGTCGGTTTTTTTTTTAAATGTTTTATGTCCTTTTTGTCAAAACCATGTTTTTATGGCAAAACACAAAATATGTCATGCCTGTAAATCAGTTTTATGTTTGATCATGTTTATGTTTTGTTTTTGGACTCTTGTTTACCGTTTTGCACTTACGGGTTTTGTTTGTTTCCATAGTTACTCATTAGTTTCCACCTGGTCTCCAAGTCACGCCGCTGTCCTCAGTCTCACACCCGTTAGTAATCATCATCACAGTCATTATTTATACCATTCTGTTTCTGTCCTCGTCCTGGGAAATATACTTGCTTACTTACTATGACCACGCACCTACCTTTCCTTGCCACGCTGAATCTTGATTTGACCACGCCACGTAAGATCTTGTTTATATTTATGCCTCTGTGCAAGTTTTTGTTTTGTTTTGTACCATTGATAGTATCTTTTGTTTTATTTGTATATAGTCATGCCATTGTGCTGTTTTGTTTGGAGTTTAGTATAGATTACTATCCGCCACTGAGCGCGCCCTTTGTTTTGCCTTTTTGTATTTAGTTTGTAAATAAATTAATCATGTACTCACATTCACGTCTGGCTTGTTCCAAATATCGAAGAAGCAAAACAAATCCAAGTCAAAGTCCTGACAAAATATACAATACAATTTCCTCCCATGTAGTAATTGGAGCCTTACAAAAGTTCAAATATTTATAACACCATTTATTTTATTCATTATTATTTTTTGGGCAATGGCCTTTTAGTTTTTCCTTTTTTTTTAAAGTCCCACTAAAATTCTTGTAGATCTAAAACGGCCCCACTCATAAAACTGTTAAAAATAAGTCATACACTTTTTGGGGATTTTGCGCATTGTTCTCAATCAATAAGAGAGACAAAAACACACATGTCTTTTTTTCTACGATTTTAAAGATAATAAATAAAAAAAACGCTTGAAAGAGGCTAATAGGAGTCACTGTCAATTTCCTCTTACAAATTTCAAAACCCTCCATCAACGTTTTATGTCCATCAATCAATCAATCAATCAATGTTTATTTATATAGCCCTAAATCACAAGTGTCTCAAAGGGCTGCACAAGCCACAACGACATCCGCGGTACAGAGCCCACATAAGGGCAAGGAAAAACTCACCCCAGTGGGACATCAGTGACAGTGACTATGAGAAACCTTGGAGAGGACCACATATGTGGGCAACATCCCCATACCCCAGGGGAGACCAAAAGCAATGGATGTCGAGCGGGTCTAACATGATATTGTGAAAGTCCAGTCCATAGTGGATCCAACATAATATATATAATGTATTAACAAACACATTCATAACAATATGTAATATGTGCAATATTTACCGTATTTTGATCATTTTAATCAGTTCCGGGACTGGTTTATTCAGTGCACTGATTTTTGTTTCTATAGCAACGCACGTTTGACTTCTGTTAACATGTGTGTTCCTACTTCCGGAATCAAACACAAGTGTTTTCTAATCATGGCAGACTTGAACGACTCTTTTTGGACAAATGAGGATTCACAACCTTATACTTTTGCAGCTAAATATACTGCTGCCTATAGAAGCGAGCACAAAGGAAGAGTGAGTTGTTAGAGCAGGCGGAAGCCGGGAGAGTCAGGTCAAAGCGATTTTGATGCTAAAAATATGGAACTTGGAGCCACGCTATTTCAACATAAATGGAGTGCTTACCCAAAATCAACAGGAAAAATTCCGTACACAGTTTATGGCATGTAAATTAGGTATTGTTGATGGTTTTTGAATGCATTTTTAAAGTGATTTAGGGGTAGAATGATTTTTCCCCATTAGCTGCATTACAAGCCAAGGCTAAGCCTATCTTTACATATTAGAAAGTGAAAACAACAAAAACCTTTTGTCTTCTTGTCTCTCGTGATTGTGAACGATAGGCGAAATTCCCCAAAAAAGTACAGTTCCCCTCTAAGACTCCAGATCACATTTTCATCAAGTTTTTATTATGTTTCAATGTTTTTTTTTTGTTTTTTTTTCCCATTTTAACAAAGAAAACTTTGTTTTACAACTCACCCAAACAATATTTCAAATTGGAATTTTTGATGTGACGTAAATGGAGCCTCAAATAGGTCAATAATTACCCACATTGACTTTGGTTCATTAATCTTTTTTGAGCAATGATATGCAACTTCTTCTCTTTACATTTCAATCATCAATCAATCAATAAATGTTTACTTATATAGCCCTAAATCACGAGTGTCTCAAAGGGCTGCACAAGCCACAACGACAACCTCGGCTCAGATCCCACATCAGGGCAAGGAAAAACTCACACCCAATGGGACAATGAGAAACCTTGGAGGGGACTGCAGATGTGGGGGGAAAAATCTATTTATATTCTGTTGCTTTGATGATTGGTTTAATGAGTGTAACTAATAAAATAAACAATCAACTTCAGACCGCATAAAGTGCCCGAAATTTAAAACATGCAGACATAGTTTCTAATAGAGCACACATTAGAGCATTGGGTTGTGGGTACTGTGAACAGCCAACAGTGGAGATTCATTTTATTTTTTATTAATGTACACATGTTAAAAGTACAATCTCAATGTTGATTATCTGCGTTTATTATTTAAAAAATGAAGTTTATGGTAAGCAGAAAGAGGTTTGTTTTATTCAACTATTTCCCCTAAAATATGCATTGAGGCTATAACATGTTTTACCCGATTAATTGAACAAACTAATCATTAGATTACTCGATTACTAAAATAATCAATTGCTGCAGACCAAAAACCTGACATGTGACTCACGCGGTGAGTCGAAAGTATTGCAATCAGTAGGAAATGGCATCCTAATAGGCCCATGCATCTTCTTTTAAAATGGTCTCCTGGAAATCCATGATCATGACTTCGGTGTGTAAAGTGTGTATGACAAGTGGTTAAACTTAGGTACTGCAACGTGTGTATTGGTGCCCAAATGGAAATTCCTGACTTGTGTGCACATGTAGAGTGTGTGTGTGTGTGTGTGTGTGTTAATGTATGTGTGCACGCAAAGCCAGGCTAAAGTGGCTGAATGCGATACACTGTCGCTCAGACGCACTAAACCCGGGTCTTAGTCTTAAGTTTGAACCCTTCAGGATTTGTCAGAGATAAAAGTAAAACAAGTGAAACTGAACCGTTGCTGAGCTGTAGTGAATTTCCCTGCTCACAGCAGGAGATGTTCTTTAGAAATAGTTCCTCCAGATTTCTTCACAGTATATACTGAGCATATACTATGGGTCAAATATGTTATACAACTAGTATGGGGTAGCAATGTATGACACAAGTATTAGTTAGACACAATTTATTTGCAACGTTCACTCTTCTATTTCAAAATACATTTTCTTTTGAGGTGTTTTGTTTTTATTCATGCTAAATATATATAAAGGGGAACATTATCGCCAAACCGATGCAAGCGTCAATATATACCTTGATGTTGCAGAAAAAAGACCATGTATTTTTTTAACCGATTTCCGAACTCTAAATGGGTGAATTTTGGCAAATTAAACGCCTTTCTGTTTATCGGTCTTTTAGCGATGACGTCAGAACGTGACGTCACCGAGGTAACACACCCGCCATATTCATTTTCACATTACAAACACCGGGTCTCAGCTCTGTTATTTTCCGTTTTTTCGACTATTTTTTGGAACCTTGGAGACATCATGCCTCGTCGGTGTGTTGTCGGAGGGTGTAACAACACTAACAGGGAGGGATTCAAGTTGCACCACTGGCAAGAAATCTTCTGCCAGACCCACATTGAATGTACCAGAGTGTCTTCACATTTGACCGGCGATGCTAAGACAGACATGGCACAGAGATGTATGGATAACCTGCAGATGCATTTGCAACGATTAAGTCAACGAAATCACAAAGGTGAGTTTTGTTGATGTTGTTGACTTATGTGCTAATCAGACATATTTAGTCACGGCATGACTGCCAGCTAATCGATGCTAATATGCTATGCTAATGGATGCTAACATGCTATTTACGCTAGCTGTATGTACATTTGAAACTAGATACCCACATTTAATGCGAAACAAACACTTACCAATCGACGGATTTAAGTTGCTCCAGTGTCACAAGATGCGAAAGTCCTGATCGTTTGGTCCGCACATTTTACCGGCGATGCTAATAAGGCAGCCATGCTATGGGCCACTTCCTTAGGTACACCCACGCTATGGCCGAATAGCGTCAATAGCTTCAATTTCTTCTTCAATTTCGTTTTCGCTATCTGCCTCCATACTCCGACCATCTGTTTCAATACATGCGTAATCTGTTGAATTGCTTAAGCCGCTGAAATCCGAGTCTGAATCCGAGCTAATGTCGCTATATCTTGCTGTGGTAACCGCCATGTTGTTTGTATTAGCAGCCCTGTATGACGTCACAGGGAAATGGATAGTGGTTTCGAAGATAGCGAAAATAAGGCACTTTAAAGTTTTATCTAGCGATATTCCGGGACCGGTAAATTTTTGAAAAAAACTTCAAAAAATACAACAAGCCAGTGGGAACTGATTTTTATTGTTTTTAACCCTTTTGAAATTGTGATAATGTTCCCCTTTAATGGGCTCCAGTCTTCTCTACACAAAACTCATCTACAGTAGTCATGACTGTATGGATAGGGGCACACTTACAGTATGTACTGTGTAGATCAGGGTTATTCAACTGAATTGTTTTGGGGGCCAATTTTACAGAAACCTAAGGACCCCGTTATGATTAGTCTTATTTTGTCAATTCTGAAGAACTAGCGTCCTCTATAGTGGATTTCCTACCCCATCCTATCTTGCTGATTGTATTGTACCATATGTCCCGGCAAGAAATCTGCGTTCTAAGAACTCTGGCTTCTTAGTGATTCCCAGAGCCCAAAAAAAGTCTGCGGAATATAGACATTCTTGCCAACCCTGCCGATTTTCCCGGGAGACTCCCGAATTTCAGTGCTCCTCCCAAAAATCTCCCGGGGCAACCATTCTCCCGAATTTCCACCCGGACAACAATATTGGGGGCGTACCTTAAAGGCACTGCCTTTAGCCTCCTCTCTCACTTGAAAAGGAGACTATTATATATGTCTCTGTTATCCAGAGATTTATCTATAAGCCATGAAGTAGGCAGGCACAGTGTGACGCTTGGCGGGCATCGTGATGCGAGAGGTGCTCTTCCTGGATGCACATCGGGCACAGACACAGCGTACAGGTAAGAAATAATGATTTATTAAAACTAAAAACAGACTAAGAACAGAAACAACTTGCACTTGGCACTAAAAGGTGAAACAAAACGCTAGCATAGGAGCTAGGAAACACAAGAGGCTAAGCACAGAAGCTAGCGAGTCCAAAAACAGATAGCCGAGTCGTCACTAGTGAAACACAAACTGTATGTACACTAAGCAACGAGAAAACAAGTGAACGGTAAGGGCAGGCTTAAATAGAGTCTCTGATCAAAAGCAGGTGTGCGAACAGGGCAGGTGAAAAATCAATTTACCATGGTGACGAAAACAAACAAGGAAGTGCCACCAGCAAACTTAAGGCAAACGTTAGCAGAACATAATAACAAAAGGATTCAAAACCTGAACATAACATGATCCAGGCAGCGGATCATAACACACGGAGCTATTTCTCAGCGTGTGTTTATTCCAGCCGGCACGTAAATACAATGAAACACAACATCCAGATTTCCATAATGCATTGCTTCAAAAACTATGGCAAGTAGTAATGTCCAAAAACATAACAGAGACAAAGCAGAAGAACGAAGAAGAGACATGGCGACGACGAGAAAGAAGAAGGAGTACGCTTGCAAGTTCCAAAATGATTGGAAAAAATAATTTCAGTTCATCCAGGACAGCTTGAAGGGGAAGGGTTATGCTGCCTGCTTACCGTGGATTGATTAACGTGGCTTAAACAAGTTGTAAGACTTATTCGGGTGTTACCATTTAGTGGTCAATTGTACGGAATATGTACTGTACTGTGCAATCTGCTAATAAAAGTTTCAATCAATCAATCAAAGCCTGCAAATTTTGTAGATCAGACTTCTCCATTGGCTATAGGACGTATTATATTCGGGCTCCAGTACTCTGGAATGTCCTCCCAGTAACTTAAATGCCACCTAAGTAAAAGCATTTAAGTCCAATCTTAAAACACCATTTGTATATGCTAGCCTTTAAATAAACGCCCCTTTCAGACTAGTTGATCTGCCGTCTCTTGTCTGCACTGCCCCCATCTCCTGCGTGGAGAGGTTATTAGGTGACCACAGATGACGCGCTAGATGTTCAAAGTCCGAAACCCGGGGTGGACCACTCACCTGTGCATCAGATTGGGGACGTCTCTGCGCTGCTGACCTGTCTCCACTCAAGATGAACCCCTGCTGGCCCCACTACGGACTGGACTCTTCACCACTGGACCACTCGACGTCCATTGGTCACCCAGGGAGAGGGGTCCCCACATCTGCAGTCCCCAAATCTGCGGTCTCCTCCAAGGTTTAAAGTTAAAAAATTAAAGTACCAATGTTTGTCAAACACACACATTAGGTGTGGTGAAATTACAGTATCCTCTGCATTCGACCCATCCCCCTTGATCACTCCCTGGCAGGTGAGGGGAGCAGTGAGCAGCAGCGGTGGCCAAACCTAGGAATCATTTTGGGGATTTAACCCCCAATTCCAATGTTTGATGCTGAGTTTAAGTTAAGCAGGGAGGTAATGGGTCCCATTTTATAGTCTTTGGTATGACTGGTTTGAACTCATGACCTACTGTTCTCAGGGCGGACACGGGTTGAGTTTTTTTCTTGCCCTTATGTGGGATCCGAGCCGAGGATGTCGTTGAAGTTTGTGCAGCCCTTTGAGACACTTGGGATTAAGGGCTATATAAATAAACGTTGATTGATTGATTGATTTTGTCAGAGTTACAGGAGTGCTCTGTCGTTTTTAAGGACCTTCTGCAGGAAAGAAAGATCATCTCTATGGCAAGACTCCAGTGTTTTTAAGAATCTGCTGCAATAAAGGTGAGTCTTTCACAAGTTTTTTTGAACTGAACTCTTAGGCCACCATCTGAATGGGCCAAATAATGAAAAAAGAGAGGACCTAAAATGGAACCTTGAGGAACACTACTAGTACAACTAAAGACATTCAATCAATCAATCAATGTTTATTTATATAGCCCTAAATCACAAGTGCCTCAAAGGGCTGCACAAACCGCAACAACATCCTCGGTAGAGCCCACATAAGGGCAAGGAAAAACTCACCCCAGGGGGACGTCGTTTACAGTGATAATGATGACTATGAGAAACCTTGGAGAAGACCGCGTATGTCTCCGTAGAGTGATTTGCCCTGAAACCGGATTGAATGGTTTCACACAGATTGATTTGACGATAAGTGTTCATTTAGCTGTTCTGCAACAATTTTTTGGAGGATTTGCGAAATAAATGGTAGTTTACCATGAGGTCAGGATCGAGGTTAGGTCTTTTAAGGAGAGGATGAATAACCGTTTTTTTGAATGCTAGGGGAACAGTGCCAGAGGAAAGTGATACGTTTATAATATTAAGCACTGTTGGACCTAATAATACAAAGAGCTCCTTAATAAGTTTCTCAGGAAGTGGGTCAAGTAAACATGTTGTTTGTTTTATTCCATTTACACGTTGTAACAATTCTTCTAATGTTATTTCATCAAAACGAAAGAAACTATTTTGGAGGGCAGTATCCACCATATATGAAGTTGTATCTGTGTTAATAGAACCCAGTTGTAGCTGGGATGCATTTTCTTTAATCTCCTTTCTAATGAGTTCAATTTTCTTATTAAAGAATTTCATAAAGTCATCTGCCGAGTGGGTGGAGCTACTGGTAGGAGTCCCTTGTTGGGTTAGTGATACTACTGTACTAAACAAAAATTTTGAATCGTTTTTATTAGGCGGATGAGATTTGAGTAATATTTAGCTTCAGCTAAGGTAAGCATGCGTTTTTAGGTTATTAAAGGGGAACATTATCACAATTTCAAAAGGGTTAAAAACAATAAAAATCAGTTCCCAGTGGCTTGTTTTATTTTTCGAATTTTTTTTCAAAATTTTACAACTCACGGAATATCCCTAAAAAAAGCTTTAAAGTTCTTGATTTTCCCTATTTGCGATGCGACTGTCCATTTCCATGTGACGTCATACAGGGCTGCCAATACAAACAACATGGCAGTTACCACAGCAAGATATAGCGACATTAGCTCGGATTCAGACTCGGATTTCAGCGGCTTAAGCGATTCAACAGATCACGCATGTATTGAAACAGATGGTCGGAGTATGGAGGCAGATAGCGAAAACGAAATTGAAGAAGAAATTGAAGCTATTGAGCGAATAGCTATTGATGCTATTCGGCCATGAAATTGGTGTACCTAATGAAGTGGCCCATAGCATGGCTGCCTTATTAGCATCGCAGGTAAAATGTGCGGACCAAACGATCAGGACTTTCGCATCTTGTGACACTGGCGCAACTTAAATTCGTCGATTGGTAAGTGTTTGTTTCGCATTAAATGTGGGTATCTAGTTTTAAATGTACATGCAGCTAGCGTAAATAGCATGTTAGCATCGATTAGCATAGCATGTTAGTATCGATTAGCTGGCAGCCATGCTGCGACCAAATATGTTTGATTAGCACATAAGTCAACAACATCAACAAAACTCACCTTTGTGATTTCGTTGACTTAATCGTTGCAAATGCATCTGCAGGTTATCATACATCTCTGTGCCATGTCTGTCTTAGCATCGCCGGTCGAATGTGCAGACACTCTGGCAAATTCAGTGGGGGTCTGGCGGCAGATTTCTTGCCAGTGGTGCAACTTGAATCCCTCCCTGTTAGTGTTGTTACACCCTCCGACAACACACCGACGAGGCATGTCTCCAAGGTTCCCAAAAATAGTCTAAAAAACGGAAAATAACAGAGCTGTGTCCCGGTGTTTGTAATGTGTTGAAAATGATAATGGCGGGTGTGTTACCTCGGTGACATCACGTTCAAACGTCATCGCTAAAAGACCGATAAACAGAAAGGCGTTTAATTTGCCAAAATTCACACATTAAAGTTCGGAAATCGGTTAAAAAAATACATGGTCTTTTTTCTGCAACATCAAGGTATATATTGACGCTTGCATAGGTTTGGTGATAATGTTCCCCTTTAATCTATCACTCCATGCTTGATGGAAAACCTCAAGTTTAGTCGAGCGCCATTTGCGTTCAAGCTTTCGACATGATATACTGACTTCATCTGAAAAAAAAAAAAAAAATGACTGACTTCATCTGAGACAAACACGCTTCAGCAAGACCTAAATTACATAAATCATATTGCAGAAAAAACTGTGTAACTGCCAAAAAGTAGAGGACTTAAAGTTCTTGTCCATCACAAGTTTGGACCCCAGTGTTCTACCTTTGCTCGCAAGGTTAAAATGTCAAAGCAGGGATCTGCCGATGTGTTTCCAGTGGTCCAAGTTCCTCTACACAACAGGAACATTCAAATATTTGTAGGACTTAGCTGCAAAAATGTTTGGAACTGGATCTATGGTGTCCTTCGTGGGCCAGATTTGGCCCCCAGGCCGCCGGTGTAGATGATTTGTGCGGTATTAGAATTGTACATCCCAGTAGCTCAAGGATTAGAGTAAATACTGAATTAGTGTGGGGCCGCCCTTTAACAGTCTTCTCATAAGGTTTACTATTGATACAAGACGTCTCGCTAAATCCCCCCAGCTGTGTTTTCAAGCCCGCCGTCCCTAAACGAGAGTGCACCGATGATGTGGATCAGTCCATTTCAGAGGCTGAAATAGCTCGGGGCTTTGTCCAAATATTTTCTTAGAGTCCCTGCTTCATTTTGGTGACAGCTAAGCGACTGACCCACGGCTTTGACATTGACTCTGGGCCTGTTTTGGGATCGTTAAAGGCCAATTTGTCAGCATTCACCACCAGGGAGACGCTGAGAAGTGTTTCAAGGGGCCTCACATCTGGACCTTTTTGGGTTTTAACAGTGTCCTGATTCCTCCTTTCGAAAGCTGTAGTGCTTGTGTGCGTTCTTTGGTCTGAGGGCGTGCAGCACCACCCTACCCAAGAGTCACCTGGTCACATTTTGTAATATTATTAATCCCAAATGGGAAGTTTAGTGTGTACTGTATATTGTTGCATGAACATGAGCTCGGTAAGAAGAGATGCGA
This sequence comes from Nerophis ophidion, assembly GCF_033978795.1. Classification (NCBI taxonomy): domain Eukaryota; kingdom Metazoa; phylum Chordata; class Actinopteri; order Syngnathiformes; family Syngnathidae; genus Nerophis; species Nerophis ophidion. The sequence continues at coordinate 62,760,344 of NC_084617.1, read as the reverse complement.
TGGGGCCAATCAGTCGTTGTGAGGACAGTGTGAGAGTAGGAATTGGACCGCGTGGAAACTTTGTATCTGTTTTTTAGTTAGTATGGGTCTGGGGTCAGCTACCCACTGCTCTTGTTAAAAGTCAAGTTAAAGTTAAAGGCCTACTGAAACCCACTACTACCCACCACGCAGTCTGATAGTTTATAAATCAATGATGAAATATTAACATTGCAACACATGCCAATACGGCTTTTTTAGTTTACTAAATTGCAATTTAAAATTCCCGGGAGTTTCGTCTTGGAAACGTCGTGTAATGATGACGTGTACGCAGGACGTCACGCGTTTTTAGGAAGTATGAGCGCTACGTACACACACAGGTAAAAGTCGTCTGCTTTAATGGCGTAATTACACAGTATTTTGGAGATCTGTTTTGCTGAATCTTTTGCAATTTGTTCAATTAATATTGGAGAAGTTACAGTAGAAAGATGGAGTTGGGAAGCTTTAGCCTTTAGCCACACAAACACACGGTGATTCCTTGTTTAAAATTCCCGGAGCTGAAACCTTACTATGGATCAGAGCGCGGTCAAGCAGACATGAATCACGACCGAATTTCAACCAGCAGGTTTCGGTGAGAAAATTGTGGTTAAAAAGTCAGTTCTTACCGGATATCAGCTGAGCTTGTGTCGTCCATACAGCTGCCGTCGACACCCGTGAGACATGGCGTCAAGACACCCGTGGACAAACCCCTCCGACTATCAGGTACTATTAAATTCACTAAAACACTAGCAACACAATAGAAAGATAAGGGATTTCCCAGAATTATCCTAGTAAATGTGTTTAAAAACATCGGAATATGTCCCAATGCTATCGAGATTGGTTTTTTTTAACTCGTTTTTTTGGAGGGTTTTTTCTAGTCCATCAATATCCTCAAACACGAATCTTTCATCCTCGCTCAAATTAATGGGGAAATTGTCGTTTTCTCGGTCCGAATAACTGCTTTTGTTGGAGGCTCCCATTGAAATCAATGTGAATATGTGAGGAGCCGCCACACGTCATCGTCTGCGACTTCCGGTAAAGGCGAGGCTTTTTCAGGAAGTACCAAAAGTGGCGAACTTTATTGTCGTTTTTTCTACTAAATCCTTTCAGCAAAAATATGGCAATATCGCGAAATGATCAAGTATGACACTTAGAATGGACCTGCTATTCCTGTTTAAATAAGAAAATCTTATTTTAATCATTTTGGTGATTCAACCCCCAATTTCAAACCTTGATGGAGAGTGCCAAGCAGGGAGGTAATGGGTCCCATTTTTATAGTCTTTGGTATGACTCGGCTGGGGTTTGAACTCACGAGCTACCGATCTCAGGGCGGACAATCTAACCACTTGGCCACTGAGCAATTTTTTGGTCTTTATGTCAATAATTTATGTCTCATGACACATTATTTGTATGTAATATTGGCTGCATTTCTGTTTATGTACCATGTTGTTCCAGACCACAGCAAACATTACCATGTTGTTCCAGACAACAGCAAATGTTACTCAGCTTGTAAAGATTGTAATAAATCCATTAGAAGAAGGCAGCCTGTCCTTTCCTTTAACTTGGGCGGACACATCTATACCTTTGGCAGTTTTAAGCCAATAATTTCCAGAAGTTATCTAATCCTCACTTATTTAAAGGCCTACTGAAATGAGATTTTCTTATTCAAACGGGGATAGCAGGTCCATTTTATGTGTCATACTTGATCATTTCGCGATATTGCCATATTTTTACTGAAAGGATTTAGTAGAGAACATTGACGATAAAGTTTGCAACTTTTGGTCGCTAATAAAAAAGCCTTGCCTGTACCGGAAGTAGCAGACGATGTGTGCATGACGTCACGGGTTGAAGGGCTCCTCGCATCCTCACATTGTTTATAATCATAGCCTCCAGCAGCAAGAGCTATTCGGACCAAGAAAGCGACAATTTCCCCATTAAGTTGAACGAGGATGAAAGATTCATGGATGAGGAAAGTTAGAGTGAAGCACACAAAAAAAAGAAAAGGCGACGGCTCCAGGCAGCGGCAGTGGGACAGTTTCAGATGTAATTAGACACATTTACTAGGATAATTTTGGAAGATTTCTTATCTGCTTATTGTTTTAATAGTGTTTTAGTGAGATTGTAAAGTCATACGTGAAAGTCGGATGGCTGCGGTGAACGCCAGTGTCTCTCAGAGAAGCCGAGTAGCCAAGATCACAGCTGCCTTTTTGAGCTGCAGGAGTAGGTCCCATAATCCACTGAAGTCTCCGGTAAGAGCCGACTTAATATCACAATTTTCCCATCCAAAAACTTGCTGGTTGACGTAGAGAAACATGTTCGCTTGACCGCTCTGTGTTAAAGCTTTGCTACAAACAAAGAAACACCGGTTGTGTTTTGGTGCTAAAGGCAGCTGCAATCCGCCGCTTTCCACCAACAGCATTCTTCTTTATAGTCTCCATTATTAATTGAACAAATTGCAAAAGATTCAGCAGCACAGATGTCCAAATTACTGTGTAATTATGCGATGAAAAGAGACGACTTTTAGCCGTGTGTGGTGCTGGGCTAATATGTCCCCTCCAACCCGAGACGTCACAAACACGCGTAATCATTCTGTGATGTTTTCAACAAGAAACTCCTCTGGAAATTTAAAATTGTAATTTAGTAAACTAAAAAGCCGTATTGGCATGTGTTGCAATGTTAATATTTCATCATTGATTTATAAACTATCAGACTGCGTGGTCGGTAGTAGTGGGTTTCAGTAGGCCTTTAAGGCTTTTCACTTTAAAAATGTGTTTTTTGTATTTTTGGTCCAATATGGCTCTTTTAACATGTTGGGTTGCCAAACCCCTGGTCTGGGTGATAGCAGGAGCAAAACAGATGCCGAAACAATTAGAAGGAGTCAGGATGTTTTCACTTCCACGCTGCCCCCAAAAACATCGCCGTCCCACATCACACACTCTGTGATTGCACATCAAAGCTGTCAACACGTGTAAAAGTTGATTTTATTGTTTACTCCCTGAAGCAGTTGTCAGGTGCCGGGGGGGCCTTGGCCTCTGTCTGCCGAAAAGCCTTGGAATAGAGCGGACCCCGCCTCCTTTCCCTTTGGGGCAGAGTGTCAAGGCGACTCAGCTCTTACAGTAAGACGCATGCTATAACACATTGACTCAAATATCTTATTATCCCAAACATGTGGCGGCATTTGTAGACGAAGGAAGAAGACGACACAACACAAACACGCACACACACACAGACACACACACACATTTTTTTTTATTTTTTTTTGCTAGAGTGTGAGAGGGCCAGTCTAGTCTCAGAGGTGAGTGATTTACAGTTTGTTGCTGTCTGTCAAACAGCTGACAGATGGGAAGCAGTGCAGCCTTTGACGCAGCGTCACCACCGTGAGACGCTTTGAGCTTCCAGCAGTGACAAAATAAACATTGCCGTGACTTTCCATCAGACTTTGCATTCAAAATGTTTGTCCACTCTGCCAATTTTTATAGATTATTTAGAAAATCCATGCCGCTTTCACGCTGACTTAAAAACAACAACATTCCCTCCAATCTCCAACTTTTTCCTGGAAAAGTGCGTATAAACACTTTTGAGGCCTTTTTAAAAAAGATTTTACATATGCATACAGGAAGATTCCCCATTACTGTTTGTTGGCCCCCCAATAGACTGGGATCCCACATCATCTGCTTATTTAACAATTCAATACAGTGGAACATGGATTTTTTTTCGATTTATTTATTTTCTTCAACATCAATCAATCGATCATCCATCCATCCATCCATCCATTTTCTACCGCTTATTCCCTTTCAGGGTCGCGGGGGGCGCTGGCGTCCAACTCAGCTACAATCGGGCGGAAGGCGGGGTACACCCTGGACAAGTCGCCACCTCATCACAGGGCCAACACAGATAGACAGACAACATTCACACTCACATTCACACACTAGGGCCAATTTAGTGTTGCCAATCAACCTATCCCCAGGTGCATGTCTTTGGAAGTGGGAGGAAGCCGGAGTACCCGGAGGGAACCCACGCATTCACGGGGAGAACATGCAAACTCCACACAGAAAGATCCCGAGCCTGGATTTGAACCCAGGACTGCAGGACCTTCGTATTGTGAGGCAGACGCACTAACCCCTCTTCCACCGTGAAGCCCATCAATCGATCAATCTTTACTTATATAGCCCTAAATCACTAGTGTCTCAAAGGGCTGCACAAACCACTACGACATCCTCGGTAGGCCCACATAAGGGCAAGGAAAACTCACACCCAGTGGGACATCGGTGACAATAATGACCCAGTGGGACGTCGGTGACAATGATGACTATGAGAACCTTGGAGAGGAGGAAAGCAATGGATGTCGAGCGGGTCTAACATGATACTGTGAAAGTTCAATCCATAATGGATCCAACACAGTCGCGAGAGTCCAGTCCAAAGCGGATCCAACACAGCAGCGAAAGTCCCGTTCACAGCGGAGCCAGCAGGAAACCATCCCAAGCGGAGGCGGATCAGCAGCGCAGGGATGTCCCCAGCCGATACACAGGCAAGCAGTACATGGCCACCGGATCGGACCGGACCCCCTCCACAAAGGAGAGTGGGACATAGAAGAAAAAGAAAAGAAACGGCAGATCAACTGGTCTAAAAAGGGAGTCTATTTAAAGGCTAGAGTATACAAATGAGTTTTAAGGTGAGACTTAAATGCTTCTACTGAGGTGGCATCTCGAACTGTTACCGGGAGGGTATTCCAGAGTACTGGAGCCCGAAATGACATGGTTGTAAACCGAAAAGTTAGTATTGTAAAGCAGAGTTCCCCATAAGAATCAATGTAAACCTGGTTCTCGCCTTGACAAAAGTGCCTATTTTAGTAATATAATGTACACTGTATAAATAAAATTAGCCCTGTTGTGCCATATATATATATATATATATATATATATATATATATACATATATATATATATATATATATATATATATATATATATATATATATATATATATATATATATATACCAAACAGTTCTATTTTGGTTTCATCTGACCACATGACATTCTCCCAATCCTCTGCTGTATCATCCATGTATCCATTTTGGTATCAACTCAACTCGTCGTGTTTGGAGGAAGAAGAATACTGAGTTGCATCCCAAGAACACCATACCTACTGTGAAGCATGGAGGTGATAACATCATGGTTGGGGGCTGTTTTTCTGCTGGGGGGGCAGGATGTTAAGGAAAGAATGAATGGGGCCATGTATCGTGAGATTTTGAGTCAAAACCTCCTTCCATCAGTGAGAGCTTTGAATGGTTGACCAAATACTTATTTTCCACCAGAATTTACAAATAAATTCTTTAAAATTCTTACAATGTGAATTCCTGGATTTTTCTTTCACATTCTGTCTCTCACAGGTGAAGTGTACCTATAATGAAAATTGCAGACCTCTGTCATCATTTTAATTTGGATAACTTGCCCAATCGGTGGCTGACTAAATACTTTTTTGCCCCACTGTATATATATATATATATATATATATATATATATATATATTTCCATTCATCCATCCATTTTCTACCGCTTCTCCCTTTTGGGGTCGCGGGAGCCTATGTCAGTTGCATTCGGGTGGAAGGCGGGATACAGCCTGGACAAGTCGCCACCTCATCGCAGAACACATAATATATATATATATACATATATGTGTGTGTGTGTGTGTTCTGCCTTTAGGGAGGGGTGGCCCTGTCTTTTATGGTTGACATCAGTAATTAAGAATGTCTATCAAGTTTTCCTTTACTTTAAAGTGTAGAGATTGTCTGAAACACCCGGGCTAATAATACATCATTATTGTCATGATTATATCGTTATAATAAGTGCATCTCCTGGGGGTTAATCCTCCCTCTGTTTTCTAAACCTAGTGACGCCTCGATTTATAACCTCAGTGGAGGGTCCTTGAACGCACCACAGTTATATGCAATGAGATACAACAGTGAAAGTTGTACATAACGTTCTCCTATGCTGCCACATTTATATTTAGTACTATTATTCTATCACCTTTTCTTGTTCCAAAATGTCGGTGTTGGGTGTGAACACTTGAATGTGAGCCTCGATGACGTCGTGACCAACGTTCCCTCTAAGGTGCGCGCCTGTGCAATTGCGCACTACTCACACGTCCTCTGCTCACATCAATTCTATACCGCGCACAAAATCCAAAAAAAAAAAAAAAAAAAGCCATTTTCAAAGTAACTGACTACAAGAGGTCACAGAGACAACAGTTTTCGTTATCACCGTTCAATTATTGTAACGTCTGTCGAGACGCTTTAAGGAGGACAAGAATTCCATCGATCACTTTGAGCAAAAGTCTTTATAAACACATGACCAAAAACATCGCTAAACAATTTCCATCTAGCAAAGCTAGTCATTTTCTGCCGTACAAAGCAGACCAAAACAAACTTTGCCACCTGGCATATCAATAGCAGCCGCTCGCTCTTTCTCACTCGTGCAAACACGTGCACATATAGTACTGAGCCAGTGATGCGTTTACAGCCACACAAAAAGTGAAGTGAATTATATTTATATAGCGCTTTTCTCTAGTGACTCAAAGCGCTTTACATAGTGAAACCCAATATCTAAGTTACATTTAAACCAGTGTGGGGGGCACTGGGAGCAGGTGGGTAATGTGTCTTGCCCAAGGACACAACGGCAGTGACTAGGATGGCGGAAGCGGGAATCGAACCTGCAACCCTCAAGTTGCTGGCACGGCCACTCTACCAATCGAGCTATACCGCCCCACAAGTCGGACATTTCCAACACCGCACATTATGTGTAATTCCAGGTCGTTACACTATGATCTACCAATTAAATGTGTGCTCATTCTACTGTCATTTATTAAGAATCTTAATTTATTAATATTAATCATGAAATGCTGTTATTGTATTTAAAAAAAACTAATAAAAAAAAAATATATATATTTTACAAACAGAAAGTTACAGGAATGTACACATGATCCAGTGCTTACATCTCACTGTGCAACATGTGAATGTTTTAATGGGAACTAAATCTGATATCTGAAAGGGGTACACATGATTTCCAAAGCAGGACCCCACCCAGACATACAATACTAGTACACAGCTCATGAAAAACGATATTTGTTGTTCTTGTCCTTGTAAGTGGGCCAAAACACTTTTTTTTTTAGAAAATGATCCATAGGAAGTGACTGCTGTCATTTGAATATAATAATAACATTTTTTTTTAGAAAATGATCTATAGGAAGTGACTGCTGTCATTTGATTATAATAATAAGACATTTTTAGAAAATGATCACATGGAAGTGACTGTTGTCATTTGATTATAATAATAAGAAATGTAACTTGTTACTTAGTCAGGTTTGGGACAGGTGTGCTGCAGGTGTGGCCACAGTGTGCATGTCTGATGTTGCTCACATGTGCTCCACTGAATGCTCAAGGAGTTTTTGCGTTTGCTCACACACATGAAAAATTAGAGGGAACATTGGTTATGACGTCTATGTGGAGTGAAGCATTCATGCCAAGTTTGCAATATCAAGGAGGAACCGACCATTTTGCATTTTTAAGTAGTTTTAGACATTCTTAAAGGGGAACATCACCAGAGCTATGTAAGCGTCAATATATACCTTGATGGTGCAGAAAAAAGACCTCTTTTTTTTAACCGATTTCCGAACTCTAAATGGGTGAATTTTGGCTAATTAAACGCCTTTCTGTTTATTGCTCTGGTGGCGATGACGTCAGAACGTGACGTCACCGAGGTAATACAGCCGCCATTTTCATTTTCTACACATTACAAACACCGGGTCTCAGCTATGTTATTTTCCGTTTTTTTGACTATTTTTTGGAACTTTGGAGACATCATGCCTCGTCGGTGTGTTGTCGGAGGGTGTAACAACACTAACAGGGAGGGATTCAAGTTGCACCACTGGCCCGAAGATGCAAAAGTGTCTGCCGCCAGACCTCCATGGAATGTACCAAAGTGTCTTCACATTTGACCGGCGATGACAGACATGGCACAGAGATGTATGGATAACCTGCAGATGCATTTGCAATGATAAAGTCAACAAAATCACAAAGGTGAGTTTTGTTGATGTTGACTTATGTGCTAATCAGACATATTTGGTCGCGGCGTGACTGCCAGCTAATCGATGCTAATATGCTATTTACCGGCGGGGCTAAAGCAGACATGGAACAGAGATGTATGGATAACCTGCAGATGCATTTGCAACTATATTACGTTTCCTTCCACCCACATTTAATGCGAAAAAAACACTTACCAATCGACGGATTTAAGTTGCTCCATTATCACAAAATGCGAAAGTCCTGAACGTTTGGTCCGCACATTTTACCGCCGATGCTAACACAGCTATTCGGCCATACTATGGCTATGAATAGCGTCAATAGCTATTCGCTCAATAGCTTCAGTTTCTTCTTCAATACTTTCATACTCCAACCATCCGTTTCAATACATGCGTAATCTGTTGAATCGCTTAAGCCGCTGAAATCCGAGTCTGAATCTGAGCTAATGTCACCATATCTTGCTGTGCTATTCGCCATTGTTTGTTCACATTGGCAGGACTGTGTGACGTCACAGGAAAATGGATAGTGGTTTCGAAAATAGCGAAAATAAGGCACTTTAAAGCTTTATTTAAGGATATTCCGGGACCGGTAAAATTTTGAAAAAAACTTCAAAAAATACATCAAGCCACTGGGAACTGATTTTTATTGTTTTTAACCCTTTTGAAATTGTGATAATGTTCCCCTTTAATTTGAATCAGGCAACCTCATTAAGGAACTTTCACTGTAGCATTTGTTCCACTTTAACATTTATGATATTGTTTATAACTAACATATTGTGAGTTCAAACCCCGGCCAAATCATACCAAAGACTATAAAAATGGGATTACCTCCCTGCTGGGCACTCAGCATCAAGGGTTGAAATTGGGGGTTAAATCACCAAAAATGATTCCCGGGCGAGGCTACCCCTGCTGCTCACTGCTCCCCTCAACTCCCATGGGGTGATCAAGGGTGTTTTGTTAAAATGCAGGGAATAAGTTTGCCACACCTAGTGTGTGTGTGACAATCATTGGTACTTTAACTTTAGCTTTTTTATATTTAGGTTCAGTCACCAACCAAGCACCAGCGCTATCTTCAAGTATCGTTTTGGTTCCAATGTAAACGATACCATCCCTATAGAAGGCAATGGCTGTCAATTATTTTCTCTCATGCTCCACTAAGGATGAGAATTGGTCTCAGGAAGATATGAGATTCAGACCTAACCTCTGATTGGTTCATAAAAATATAAGTGCACTTAGTCCTTATCTGTCATCACATCCCCTGAGTGTAACTTGGACTCAACTTTTTTATAAATAGTCTGCACTCTGCAGTATTTCCAGCTTGTTGCGGGACCTTATTTAAAAAAAAAAAAAAGTATTTTCCCTGGCGGAGCTCTGGCAGTTAACACACTATAAATTATTGGTGTACTGCAAGAAAGCAGCTGTGTAAATCCTTCAGAATCGTCGTTTTTTGAGGGAAAACACTTTGCTTAAATTCATATTTGCGGCGAGGCTGTGTGTTTAGTTCAGGTGTCGGCCTCTGCGTTTTCTCAGTGCCAGTCAGCTCAGTGGCAGCTCAGAAGGAATTCATTGCATTCACAGACCAAGGCTGCGGTTACATCTTGGGAGACCGTTTTTTTTTTTTTTTTTGAGAAGGGGGTAGTAGGGAAATCTGAGCACCACCTGGTGCTTACTTGGCCGAGAGATTCAGGGGTTTACCTTCCCTTTTTCTAACAGGGACAGGCTGCGTTTTTATTTATTAGTATAATTATTTTTTTTTAAAGCAAAGAATCGGGGGGGATACGGGGATTTTATTGATCGTAATTGATCAAATGGAACAATTTCCCTTGTGGATCATTAAAGTTTGTCTAAGTCTAAGTCTAATCCAGATGCTTCCTGTCCATGCAGAATACACAAGCATTTGTATAAAGCTCAGCAAATGTTAATAGTAGCAAAACTTTAATATTGAACAAGATATTAAAATAATATCCTCCTGAGAACCGGTCATCTGCATGCTTTGCTTTGGTCCATTGTTTTTTTTAGAGGTACGTATTAGTACCAGAGGTAGGTAGGGGAGCCAAAAATTGTACTCAAGAAAGCGTACCGTTACTTGAGGTGGATTATATAGATTATAAACAAATGATTGCCTTAATTTTTTTCTTTTCTAATGAGATTAATCACTATTTTGAACTTGGACAAATCATGATTAATAACAGGTTATCGATTGCTTGCATAGTTAAAATTGACTTAGAAAAGAGCCTAATATTTTGTCACAATTGCCATTTTTTTCACATTTTTTTAAAAACTTGCGAAAAGTTTCTTTATTTTGAAGTGAAAATGTGTCAGCGAGCACACGTTTCCTCGCTCATCTGATCACTGACCTTAAGCAACTTGTCCTGCCTTTCAGGTAACCCCAAAGTAAAGGAGCATGCATTGTCAAAAAACTAAACTGTATGATTAATTTATGTGTGCAGATGATTAATGCCATAATTTTTGTTAATTTGTTGTATTAGATCTAAAATAAATATGACATAAATAAATGTAGCGATCGGAATTACTTTCACAAAAATACTCAAGTAAGAGTGAAAAGTATGTTGCATTAAAGGGGAACATTGTCACAATTTCAAAAGGGTTAAAAACAATAAAAATCAGTTCCCAGTGGCTTGTTGTATTTTTTGAAGTTTTTTTTTCAAAATTTTACCGGTCCCGGAATATCCATAAAAAAAGCTTTAAAGTGCCTTTTTTTTCACTCTCTGCCAAGACACTGTTCATTTTCCCGTGACGTCACACAGTGCTGCCAATACAAACAAACAATGGCGAATAGCACAGCAAGATATAGCGACATTAGCTCGGATTCAGACTCGGATTTCAGCGGCTTAAGCGAGTCAACAGATTACGCATGTATTGAAACAGATGGTTGGAGTATGAAAGTATTGAAGAAGAAACTTAAACTATTGAGCGAATAGCTATTGACGCTATTCATAGCCATAGCATGGCCGAATAGCTGCGTTAGCATCACCGGTAAAATGTGCGGACCAAACGATCAGGACTTTGGCATCATGTCTGCTTTAGCACCGCCGGTAAATAGCATGTTAGCTTTGATTAGCATAGCATGTTAGCATCGATTAGCTGGCAGTCAACATCGACAAAACTCACCTTTGTGATTTTGTTGACTTTATAGTTGCAAATGCATCTGCAGGTTATCCATACATCTCTGTGCCATGTCTGCCTGAGCGCCCCCGGTAAATAGCATGTTAGCATCGATTAGCGTATCATGTTAGCATCGATTAGCCGGCAGTCACGCCGCGACCAAATATGTCTGATTAGCACATAAGTCAACAACATCAACAAAACTCACCTTTGTGATTTAGTTGACTTTATCGTTGCAAATGCATCTGCAGGTTATCCATACATCTCTGTGCCATGTCATCGCCGGTAAAATGTGGAGACACTTTGGTACATTCAATGGGGGTCTGGCGGCAGACACTTTCTCATCTTTGGCCCAGTGGTGCAACTTGAATCCCTCCCTGTTAGTGTTGTTACATCCTCCGACAACACACCGACGAGGCATGATGTCTCCTAGGTTCCAAAAAATAGTCGAAAATAACAGCGCTGAGACCAGGTGTTTGCAATGTGTTGAAAATGAAAATGGCGGCTGTATTACCTCGGTGACGTCACGTTCTGACGTCATCGCAAAAAGACCGATAAACAGAAAGGCGTTTAATTCGCCAAAATTCCCCCATTTAGAGTTCGGAAATCGGTTAAAAAAATACATGGTCTTTTTTTCTGCAACATCAAGGTATATATTGACGCTTACATAGGTCTGGTGATAATGTTCCCCTTTAAGACTACTCTGACAAGTACAATTTTTACTAAAGGTTGTTAAACTTTTTAGTAAACTAAAGGACATTGAACTTTTCTTCAGAAAACTGAAAAAGTGGCTTAAGGAAAATCATGTGTGAGCACTGGAACTGAAAATGGGGCCAATTATTTTCAATGTGTTTTTATTTTTGTATTTGTTCTAATCCTTTTGTACGTGTTCTACACTTTTCTGAACTTTTGTTTTAAAAGCCTAACCAGGTACAAGGGTTGCAAATTAGCCTGTGGCTAGAAGTCCTATGTACTTTGACATCGGTTACCTGTGAGTAGCATTGTTTAATTTTACTGTCCCTGTCAAATAAATGCATAAATAAAAATTCATCCATCCATCCATTTCTACCGCTTATTCCCTTTCGGGGTCGCGGGGGGCGCTGGCGCCTATCTCAGCTACAATCGGGCGGAAGGCGGGGTACACCCTGGACAAGTCGCCACCAAAAAAAATAATAATAATAAATAGATAAATAAATAAAAATTAAAAAAATAAATGTAATGGAGTATATTTAGCACGTTACAAGCCACTTCGATCAAGGCCCTGTACAAGAAAGGACAGGAGGCTAGGATCCTTCAACGTCTGTACAAAGATGTTGAAGATGTTCTACGAGTCGGTGGTGGAGGGCGCCTTCTTGTACGCCGTGGCTTACTGGGGCTAAAAGTGAGGGACACAAACAGACAGGACAAGTTGGTAGAGAAGGCCAGTAACGTGGTGGAAGTGGAGCTGGACTCTGGCGGTGGTGTCAGAGAGGAGAAGTCTAGCAAAACTCCTAGCCATTATGGACAACACCTCCCACCCACTACACTCGGACCTTGCGGAGAGACTGAGTACATTCAGTGGAAGGCTCAGACTCCCTAAATCATGGGTGTCAAACTCTGGCCCGCGGGCCAAATTTGGCCCACCGTGTAATTTATTTTGGCCCTTGAGGCAATATCAAATTAACATTAGAGCTGGCCCGCTGGTATTATAACACCGCATTCACCGCTAATACTCATACTTACCAACCCTCCCGATTTTCCCGGGAGACTCCCGAATTTCAGTGCCCTTGCTGAAAATCACCCGGGGCAACCAATCTCCCGAATTTCTCTCGATTTCCACCCAAACAACATCATTAGGGACGTGCCTTAAAGGCACTGCATTCAACGTCCTCTACAACCTGTCGTCCCGTCCGCTTTTACTCCATACAAACATTGTGTCGGCCCAGTCACATACAATATGCAGACTTTACACACAAACAAGTGAATGCAACGCATACTTGGTCAACCGCCATACAGGTCACACTGAGGGTGGCCGTTTAAACAACTTTAGCACTGTTGCAAACATGCGCCACACTGTGAACCCACACCAAACAAGAATGACAACCACATTTAGGGAGAACATCTGCACCGTAACCCAACATTAACACAACAGAACAAATACCCAGAACCCCTTGCAGCTCTAACTCTTCCGGGATGCTACAAAATTTGAAAATCGATTTTGCATGTCACTATAAAGTTATACAAGCCTTGCTCGTTCAATATTCAATGCAAATCTTGTTTGGGTCCCTATTAAAAGGTTAATTTGTTCAACCTTGGCCCGCGGCTTTGTTCATTTTAAAATTTTGGCCCACTCTGTATTTGAGTTTGACACCCCTGCCCTAAATGCAACACGGAAAGACACAGGAGGTCCTTCATACCAACAGCCATCAGACTGTATAATGTATATGTTCTTTGACTGCACTTAAATGTAGAATATATGCAGAATATATTTATACTATTCATATATTATATATCATATACTGTATATATAATATATATTAAATATTATTTATTATTATTATTGTCTATTGTGAGCGAACTGTGGTGCTGAATTTCCCCCAGGGATCAATAAAGTACTTTCTATTCTATTTTATTCTATTCTATTCTAATCACAGGTGTCTCAAAGGGATGCACAAGCCACAACGACATCCTCGGCTCAGATCCCACTTCTGTGTAGTACGAGGGAAAAAATAGCCTTGTTATGCCAAACCCAAATGTCCACCGCAGAGGACGTCGGCTCTCAGGAGGTTACGCAATAACACATCTTCATACATGCATGCAGAGTCAATTAAAGTGTTAATGTGAACAAAGGCACATTTTCTCTAATTGAGCCACATGGTTTTTGTTTTGTCATGAGATTTAAGGCCAAATGGAGTCAGGTTCCCGCAGAGGTGGGAGGTAGTGTAGCAGAGCCTTGAGATCCCAGCAGCCTTTAATCCCTGTCATTAAGTCAGCCTTCCCAGCAGCCACGACCCTGTCATCAGCTTCAACACTGTCCCTTTGTCCCCATCTTTCTTCCTCTTTCATTTGACTCATCTCCCGCTTCTTTATTCTCTCCCGTGTTATTGTTTCCTACTTTTTCTACGCCGCTTCCTTCCAGGTCTCCCCCTTGACCCACGCATCTCCTGTGCGCCACCTCCAATGTGTCTTGTAGGTCCATCTGTACTCTTATTTGTTGCAAATGTTCTTGTCCTACTGTAAACAGCTGCACAACACCAACTGCCCTATTATAGGACATCCTGTGGCGTTCACACAGGCGCGTATATATCGGGGAGAGGATGGGCGCGGGGGTGGTCGGGGTCTCCGAGTGCGGGGAAGGGAAACACCTTGTGACCCCCTTTGCTCCTGACCGAGCTTCTATGGGTGCACGACAACAAGGACGGATGAGAGCTGCAGAGTTATTGCAGTAGAGAAGAGAAAGTGCACACTTTGAACTGATCAGAGGTGAAAGGTTGTAAGGAAAACAATGCATGGCTTCATGTGGCAAGTAAACAAGGAAGAAAAACACATTTTACATAAACAGTCATGACAAAAACAACAAAATGTATATATGTATATGTATGCACATATATATAAATATATACGTACATATCTATGTATTATGTATGTATATTATATACATATATATACATACATGCAGTATATATGTATTACGTATACATATAAATGGTAAAGGGGTTGTACTTGTATAGCGCATTTCTACCTTCAAGGTACTCAAAGCGCTTTGACACTACTTCCACATTTACCCATTCACACACACATTCACACACTGATGGAGGGAGCTGCCATGCAAGGCGCCAACCAGCACCCTTCAGGAGCAAGGGCGAAGTGTCTTGCTCAGGACACAACGGACGTGAACCAGGGACCCTCGGGTTGCGCATATATGTATGTATGTATATATATATATATATATATACATACATACATACATACAGTTTATATATATATACATACATACATACATACATACAGTATATATATGTATATATATATATATATATATATACACATATATATATATATATATATATATATATATATATATATATATATATATATATATATACACAGTCGAGATTTATACAGTCGAGATTTCTGTGGTAGAGGGGAATATACGTTAGGTCGAGGAAAAACACGGAGGCTATTTCATCCTACAAGCCTGTTTCGCAGAGAAACCTGCAAAACAGCCTTGTAAGGATGAAATAGCCTCTTTTTTTTCATATATATATATATATATATATATATATATATATATATATATGTATATGTTTGTGTGCGTGTATTATATAAACAATATAAATGTTATAAATGTCACGCATCATGATTTTGAAATCATTGAGGAGTATGGAACACCACTTAAAGGGGAAACTGTGAAATGCAATATTAAAATGATAGTATGAGACTGATAAACAATAATTATCCCTCACCACATTGCAGATTTTTCAAAAGCATATTCAACAAATTTTCTGGCCTAAATTAAGCATTCGCATGCATAAAAATGGCCACAAAAAAATAAATATTGATATTACAGTAGTATCGGCCACAAGAGAAGACCTGACCAACCAGAGTGCGGGATTCAGTATCGTGGCCGCTGATTGGCTTGGCTTTAGGCAGCAATACTATATTGTATTAAAAAAGTGTAAAGGGTGTTATTTCATATCTAATATAGAAAATAGAAAGTCCTAAAAAGTTTGTTATGATCTAGCTACAAAAATATCACATTTATAATGAATGATTTCTATTTAACGGCAGTGTGTTTATTGTGGTCATGTCCTGGAACCAATAGACGGTGATAAACCAGGGACACACATATTTCTTTGTGCTAAGTCGGCTGCTCCACTGTTATGAATGTTCTGATCATTTTTCGCTGCAAATATTGTGCGCATCACTAAAAAAAAAATCCCAGATTGCCTTTAAAATTACTTTCGACGCAAATTTCCTGAGAAATGCTTGCAGTGGATTTAATCTGGATTGTATTAATATTAATGTGTATCATAAATACATCAAATGTAAGGTAAACCTTTGGCAGGTTAATTTTATTTTCAGAAGCCTAATTGTAATGTTCAAGTACTTACAGTACTGCACTGAGCATTGATCTAACATCCATCCATTTCTACCGCTTATTCTCTTTAGGGTCGCGGGGGGGCCGGGCGCTGATGCCTATCTCAGCTACAATCGGGCGGAAGGCGGGGTACACCCTGGAAAAGTTGCCACCTCATCGCAGTGATCTAACATACAAACTCTTTTTGTTGTCTTATATTTGATTTAATTTCACTTTTTGCAGAGTCAAATGGTTCAGGGAGCAGGAAGGAACAATTAAGTTTATGGCTGTTTTTGTTACAGACTAAAGGTTTGTGTGCATTTTAAACATGCTAATCTGATCTGTTAAACTCGGGCACAGAGGATTGCATCTTTGATGAGCATAATATATATATATTGACTATTCAGCAATATTATTTTTGATTTAGTAGCAGATGGATGACTTAGGGGCTGAGCAAAACAAATCAAAATAATTGATTTTGATGTCTGCCTATATGAAAAACATTTTTGCAATATGCATTTTCATGCACTCTTGCATGCATTTCTGGATCATTCCAGACGCACCTTCATAACGCCGGCCTTTCCCAGAATGCACCTGATTCTGTTGTCTTGATTGCACTTCTACAGTACAAAAGGGAGTGTGTGCTGCATATTCCACAACATAACAAAACAGCACTGGTTGGACCACTGGACCTTGTGATGTCATAAATGTCCAGTAAATTTATATAGGGCGGTAGAGATGGGCGGTTTGCGGTCACAACCGTGGAGTCCGCGGTTGTGACCGCGGGTCGGGCGGGTGACATGACGAAAAAATTGATTTTAAATAGATTCGGGCGGGTGGTGGTTGAACCAATTCGGAGGTATATATTGTAATAATCCCAGGAATGTAGGCTCATAAAACTTCTTCGTTTGTCTTGTCTTTATTGCACAAGGTGTAATACAACCACTCAACAGCTCTTATGTCTCTATCGCTTTTCCCGGGACAACTCGAACTCTCACTTCTTGTCGATAACGTCACTTCCCTATCTCTCCCGGAAGTCCCGCCCCCCAGCCAAAGTCATTGGCTAACATCCTGTAGCCAGCCGCTATATTATACATAGTTAAATGTTATGTTGAAGAGGTTCATTTAGCCTACTGACGTGTATTTATAAATGGTTGATTTCTATAGGCTAGTAAGTAAAGTGTTGCACCTGACAACTTTTGATGGTACAATCCATATATCACGTCACAGACAACGTCACGCTAACATCACGTGACACCTCCGATGAAGGCTGCAGAAGCAAGGTAGCCCAAACTTGTCAGGTACAACACTTTACCTTACTAGCCTATAGAAATCAACCATTTATAAATAGTTAAATGTTGTTACCCACATACGAAAAACGAGCAGCCCTCTTTGAAACAGTATCCGGGCATACTTTTATTTTGAAGTGTCTCGTTTGGTCCGTCGACGGATGTAAGGAAGCTACTTCCGGGTATGGCCAACGAGGTATTTGTCATTTTTTGGTATTTTACTTGGTAAAATGTTTGATCAACATGCTGTGCATGTTATTATTTTTACGTTTGTAACCTGCTTTATTTATTACAGTTTTCACTGTGAATTTGAAGGGAAAGTAAGCCTTCAAATAAATCAGTTCAAGAAAGCCATTGTGTCTGTGCTATTCGGAGGGAGTTACACTTTCTAACCCCACTAATGCCTTGCATCGTCTATATTAGATATATAACAACGGGCGGGTGGCGGGTGGATGTGGCTTTGATGAAATGTTGGTTCGGGTGGATGACGACTTTAGTGATGCGGTTGCGAATGACATAATTTCCTATCCGCGCATCTCTATAGGGCGGTATGCGCCATTTTTGCACCAGTTATCAATGGTTCACACCAGAGGTCCCCAAACTTTTTGACTGTAGGGATGAAATAGCCTCTGTGTTTATTCCTGATCTAACGAATATATATCCCTACAAGCCTGTTTCGCATGTTACCCTGCTCTTCAGGGGATTTCTCCCAAAAATCCCCAGAAGAAGCGCAGGGAAACCTAGGAATACCTGGACGTTTTTGATGGTAAAATTCATTTTCAGACAATATGATTTGGCTGAGTGGCTAGGAGACCCTGAGAGTAACAAGTGGTATAAAATGGACTACAATGGACAGATTTTTAAAAAAATTCTATAATTATTATTTTTTAAATACATTTTTTTGTTTGTTTGTTTTTTGAACTTGGGACTTACCGCGGGCCAAATTTTGGACCCTGGCGGGGCGAATCCCGCCCGCGGCCCGTAGTTTAGGGACCCCTGGTTTACACAGTACTAGCAGATCACACAAAACACGCCCACTAATAGTACACACAATGATATAGTTTGCACACGCAGTTTAGTGCGCGGTATTTGGATCTTAGTAGATCAGGAACATTGTAGACGGCTTCAAGTTTAAGACAATAGCCTCTGTGGTGTTTTATGAAGCGGCACGTGAGTGTAATGGCGGTGAAAATGCACACACACGTTAGTACACATCATTGTGTGGACACAACAACAACAAGGGGTTGACAAGAGGTTTCGCTGATCAGCAGGCACAGCGCCCTCGCACATATGGGCCTTGGCTCCGCGGCACGCCGGTGTGACTCCGTCTGACACAGCAGAGTCGGCACTTCGCAGGCGAGTGCGAAAGCCGACTCCAATAAGGATTCCTGTTGAAACCCCTGAAATAATTGTTTTCATCCGATACCGAGACGGTGCACGTTGTTACCCCGCTTGATTCGAGCGACACTGCTCTGTGACCCTGAACCCAAGCGAGCAACCTTTGACCTTTGCGAATGCCTGTTGTATGATTTGTAGGCCACCAATCACACGCAGGGGAGCGTGTGTGCACCAGGAACACTTCAAACAATCCCTGCAGTCACTTTATCTGCGCCTCTGCCCAGACTGCGGCTGATGTATGCAGAGATGAATATCTGCAAGCTATAATATACTTGTGGTCATGGGAGCCACAGCAAATGCTGCGCGGTAACGGCAGACGTGATTTAACGAAAGAAAAGTGAGTAAATCCTCACTCCCAGATGAAAAGAAAACACTCCCACTGCTGTAAAACCGACCCGCGGATCAGCAGCAGGACTTTATCTTGACCACCTATGGGGGCTATGATTAACAAGTAAGGAGGTCTTCAAAAGATATTCAAGACACCGGTCTAATCTGACCATCTGTTTCTTATCATCTTGCTTTTATTTTTGGAAATCTGCAAATTTATTTGTCCAAGGGATGCGAGCAGCAGGCGGCCAATCCTCTCCCTGCAGGAGTGAGGTGGAGGTGGGACTTCTACCTGCTGGGTGGCTGCTGGGGATAGTTGGTGGAAGCCTTCTTTCCAATCAAACCATGAGATTTTAGTGTTTTATATATTCAAATGAAATGAGCTAAAAAGGTCAGCGAGCATTGATTCATGTTGATGAAGCAAAAGGTGGAGTTCAGTTCAGTTTCAGTTCATTTCGAACATGCATTCGATACAATGTAATGCAGGGGTCACCAACCTTTTTGAAACCAAGAGCTACTTCTTGGGTACTGATTAATGCGAAGGGCTACCAGTTTGACACACACTTAAATAAATTGCCAGAAATAGCCAATTTGCTCAATTAACCTTTAATAAATAAATCTATATATATATAAAAAATGGGGAATTCTGTCTGTCATTCTGTCGTACATTTTTTTTCCTTTAACGGAAGTTTTTTTGTAGAGAAAAAATTGATGAAAAAAAAAACATTTAATTGAATGATTTAAAAGAGGTGAAAAGTAAAAAAAAAAATTAAATAAAATTTTGAAACATAGTTTATCTTCAATTTCGACTCTTTAAAATTCAAAATTTAACCGAAAAAAATAAAGAAAAAAATAGCTAATTCGAATCTTTTTGAAAAAATTAAAAAAAGAATTCATAGAAAATCATTAGTCATTTTTTTTTATTAAGATTAATTTTAGAATTTTGATGACATGTTTTAAATAGGTTAAAATCCAGTCTGCATTTTGTTAGAATATATAACAAATTGGACCAAGCTATATTTCTAACAAAGACAAATCATTATTTCTTCTAGATTTTCCAGAACAAAAATGTTTAAAGAAATACGGTATTAGCTTTCACTGTTATGCTGATGACACCCAACTTTACATGCCCCTAAAGCTGACCAACACGCCGGACTGTAGTCAGTTGGAAGCGTGTCTTAATGAAATTAAACAATGGATGTCCGCTAACTTTTTGCAACTTAATGCTAAAATTCGCTCCATTTTGTCCACTAAAGACGCCGAGATCATTATCCATGCGTTTGTTACGTCTCGTCTCGATTACTGTAACGTATTATTTTCGGGTCTCCCCATGTCTAGCATTAAAAGATTACAGTTGGTACAAAATGCGGCTGCTAGACTTTTGACAAGAACAAGAAAGTTTGATCATATTACGCCTGTACTGGCTCACCTGCACTGGCTTCCTGTGCACTTAAGATGTGACTTTAAGGTTTTACTACTTACGTATAAAATACTACACGGTCTAGCTCCAGCCTATCTTGCCGATTGTATTGTACCGTATGTCCCGGCAAGAAATCTGCGTTCAAAAGACTCCGGCTTATTAGTGATTCCTAGAGCTCAAAAAAAGTCTGCGGGCTATAGAGCGTTTTCCGTTCGGGCTCCAGTACTCTGGAATGCCCTCCCGGTAACAGTTCGAGATGCTACCTCAGTAGAAGCATTTAAGTCTCATCTTAAAACTCATCTGTATACTCTAGCCTTTGAGTAGACCTCCTTTTTAGACCAGTTGATCTGCCGCTTCTTTTCTTTCTCCTATGTCCCCCCCTCCCTTGTGGAGGGGGTCCGGTCCGATGACCATGGATGAAGTACTGACTGTCCAGAGTCGAGACCCAGGATGGACCGCTCGTCGGGA
This sequence comes from Nerophis ophidion, assembly GCF_033978795.1. Taxonomy (NCBI): domain Eukaryota; kingdom Metazoa; phylum Chordata; class Actinopteri; order Syngnathiformes; family Syngnathidae; genus Nerophis; species Nerophis ophidion. Next base: position 62,739,165 of record NC_084617.1, on the reverse strand, counting down.
CCCAGGATGGACCGCTCGCCTGTATCGGTTGGGGACATCTCTACGCTGCTGATCCGCTTGTGATGGTTTCCTGTGGACGGGACTCTCGCTGCTGTCTTGGAGCCACTATGGATTGAACTTTCACAGTATCATGTTAGACCCGCTCGACATCCATTGCTTTCGGTCCCCTAGAGGGGGGGGGGGTTGCCCACATCTGAGGTCCTCTCCAAGGTTTCTCATAGTCAGCATTGTCACTGGCGTCCCACTGGATGTGAATTCTCCCTGCCCACTGGGTGTGAGTTTTCCTTGCCCTTTTGTGGGTTCTTCCGAGGATGTTGTAGTCGTAATGATTTGTGCAGTCCTTTGAGACATTTGTGATTTGGGGCTATATAAATAAACATTGATTGATTGATTGATTGACCAAGCTATATTTCTAACAAAGACAAATCATTATTTCTTCTAGATTTTCCAGAACAAAAATGTTTAAAGAAATTCAAAAGACTTTGAAATAAGATTTAAATGTAATTCTACAGATTTTCTAGATTTGCCAGATTATTTTTTTACAATTTTAATCATAATGATTTTGAAGTAATATTTCGCAAATATTCTTTGTCGAAAAAACAGAAGCTAAAATGAAGAATTGAATTAAAATGTATTTATTATTCTTTACAAGGGACGGCGTGGCGCAGTGGAAGAGTGGCCGTGTGCAACCCGAGGGTCCCTGGTTCTATTCCCACCGAGTACCAACTTGAACATTGATTTAAATTGTCAGGAAAGAAGAGGAAGGAATTTAAAAGGTAAAAAGGCTTATGTGTTTAAAAATCCTAAAATCATTTTTAAGGTTGTATTTTTTCTCTAAAATTGTCTTTCTGAAAGTTATAGGAAGCAAAGTAAAATAATTAATGAATTTATTTAAACAAGTGAAGACCAAGTCTTTAAAATATTTCTTGCATTTTCAAATTCTATTTGAGTTTTGTCTCTCTTAGAATTAAAAATGTCGAGCAACGCGAGACCAGCCTGCTAGTAAATAAATACAATTTAAAAAATAGAGGCAACTCACTGGTAAGTGCTGCTATTTGAGCTATTTTTAGAACAGGCCAGCGGGCTACTCATCTGGTCCTTACGGGCTACCTGGTGCCCGCGGGCAGAGCGTTGGTGACCCCTGATGTAATGTAAGGCAGCACATATTTCCAGTTGTTTCATTACAGCACGTCCAAAAAGGAGTAGGAAGAAGCAGAGCTTATTTAATCCTACCCCTTTTCATACCATTGCAATATTATCCAATTTCCTTGCTCTCTGTAACAAAACAGTGAAAAAATAAATAAATAATATACCATAGTAAGCAAACAAATATTGTTTACATAAATCTTTGTCTCAATTTTAAAACATGAATAAAAAAATAATAATTAATTAAAACATTTTATTTTTCTTTAAAAAGAGTCTTGGAAAAGACTTCATTAGCTGCTTGGGGGAAAAATGCACTCCGGTATGCACAACTATTGGGCCTTATTTCTGATACATGTAATTAAATAAATCAAAATAAAAACAACATTATTCAAATGGTCATTAATTACTATATTCAGTCCATTCAGGTGCAATTCTCTAAATTATTATAGTCCAACTGCCTAATGTATCCATCCATCTATCCATCCATTTTGTACCGCTTATCCCCTTTTGGGTCGCGGGGGACACTGGTGCCTATCTCAGCCACAATCGGGCGGAAGGCGACCTACACCCTGGACAAGTAGCCACCTCATCGCAGCTGCCTAATGTAGAAGTGCTTAAAGGCCTTCTGAAATGAGATTTTCTTATTTAAACGGGGATAGCAGGTCCATTCTATGTGTCATACTTGATCATTTCGCGATATTGCCATATTTTTGCTGAAAGGATTTAGTAGAGAAAATCGACGATAAAGTTCGCCACTTTTGGTACTTCCTGAAAAAGCCTCGCCTTTACCGGAAGTCGCAGACGATGACATCGCAAGTGTGGGGGCTTCTCACATATTCACATTGATTCTAATGGGAGCCTTCAACAAAAACAGTTATTCGGACCGAGAAAACGACAATTTCCCCATTAATTTGAGCGAGGATGAAAGATTTGTGTTTGAGGATATTGATAGCGACGGACTAGAAAAAAAAAAAAAACAAGTAAAAAAAAAAAAAAAACGCGATAGCATTGGGACGTATTCCGATGTTTTTAAACACATTTACTAGGATAATTCTGGGAAATCCCTTATCTTTCTATTGTGTTGCTAGTGTTTTAGTGAATTTAATAGTACCTGATAGTCGGAGGGGTTTGTCCACGGGTGTCTTGACGCCGTGTCTCACGGGTGTCGACGGCAGCTGTATGGACGACACAAGCTCAGCTGATATCCGGTAAGAACTGACTTTTTAACCACAATTTTCTCACTGAAACCTGCTGGTTGATATTCGGTTGGGATCCATGTCTGCTTGATCCATAGGAAAGTTTCAGCTCCGGGAATTTTAAACAAGGAATCACCATGTGTTTGTGTGGCTAAAGGCTAAAGCTTCCCAACTCCATCTTTCTACTTTGACTTCTCCAATATTCATTGAACAAATTGCAAAAGATTCAGCAACACAGATCTCCAAAATACTGTGTAATTATGCCGTTAAAGCAGACGACTTTTACCTGTGTGTGTGCGTAGCGCTCATACTTCCTAAAAACGCGTGACGTCTTGCGTACACGTCATCATTACACAACGTTTCCAAGACGAAACTACCGGGAAATTTAAAATTGTAATTTAGTCAACTAAAAAAGCCGTATTGGCATGTGTTGCAATGTTAATATTTCATCATTGGCGGCATAGCTCGGTTGGTAGTGTGGACGTGCCAGCAACTTGAGGGTTGCAGGTTTGATTCCCGCTTCTGCCATCCTAGTCACTGCCGTTGTGTCCTTGGGCGAGACACTATACCTACCTGCTCCCAGTGCCACCCACACTGGTTTCAAATGTAACTTAGATATTGGGTTTGAATCACTAGAGAAAATTGCTACATAAATATAATTCACTTCACATCATTGATGTATAAACTATCAGACTGCGTGGTGGGTAGTAGTGGGTTTCAGTAGGCTTTTAAAGTGCAATTTCAGTATGAAATGTAATATTACTCAGCCATTACACCAAATCTGTGTATTTTTATTGTTTTTTGAAATCCATCCATTTCCTACCACTTGTCCCGTTCGGGGTCGCGGGGGGTGCTGGAGCTTATCTCAGTTGCATTCGGGCAGAAGGCGGTGTACACCCTGGACAAGTCGCCACCTCATCGCAGGGCCTGTTTTTTGATATAGTAATGTAAATTAATTAACTTAAATGGAAATATATATATGTTGAGGTCTTATCAAAAATTCAGCACGGTGATACAGGGGTCAGTCCGTCTGGCTCACAATACAAAGGTCCTGGGTTCAAATTCTGCGCTCGAGATCTTTGTGTGGAGTTTGCGTGTCCTCCCTGTGACTGCGTGGGTTCCCTCCAGGTACTCCGGCTTCTTCCCACCTCCAAAGGCATGCACCTGGGGATAGGTTGATTGGCAAGACTAAATTGGCCCTAATGTGTGAATGTGAGTGTGAATGTTGTCTGTCTATCTGTGTTGGCCCTGCGATGAGGTGGCGACTTGTCCAGGGTGTACGCCGCCTTTCGCACAATTGTAGCTGAGATAGGTTCCAGCCACCCCCACAACCCCGAAGGGAATAAGCGGTAGGAAATGGATGGATGGATGGATGGAAGGTTATAGTTTGCTCCATACATAATTGTAGCTGTTTGCAAATGCACCAAATCGTTGAATTTCAATAATTGTAATTTAATAAATAAAGGGTTTGTATGTGACACCGATTTGTCACAGATTCTGTTTATAACTTTTATGGACAGAATTTCTAGGCGCAGTCAAGGCTTTGAGGGGTTCCGGTTTGGTGACCGCAGGATTAGGTCTCTGCTTTTTGCAGATGATGTGGTCCTGATGGCTTCATCTGACCGGGATCTTCAGCTCTCACTGGATCTGTTCCTAGCCGAGTGTGAAGCGACCGGAATGAGAATCAGCACCTCCAAGTCTGAGTCCATGGGTCTCGCCCGGAGAAGGGTGGAGTGCCATCTCCGGGTTGGGGAGGAGACCCTGCCCCAAGTGGAGGAGTTCAAGTACCTAGGAGTCTTGTTCACGAGTGGGGGAAGAGTGGATCGTGAGATCGACGGGCGGATCGGTGCGGCGTCTTCAGTAATGCGGACGTTGTACCGATCCGCTGTGGTGAAGCTCTCAATTTACCGGTCGATCTACGTTCCCATCCTCACCTATGGTCATGAGCTTTGGGTCATGACCGAAAGGATAAGATCACGGGTACAAGCGGCCGAAATGAGTTTCCTCCGCCGTGTGGCGGGGCTCTCCCTTAGAGATAGGGTGAGAAGCTCTGCCATCCGGGAGGAACTCAAAGTAAAGCCGCTGCTCCTTCACATTGAGAGGAGCCAGATGAGGTGGTTCGGGCATCTGGTCAGGATGCCACCCGAACGCCTCCCTAGGGAGGTGTTTAGGGCACGTCCAACCGGTAGGAGGCCACGGGGAAGACCCAGGACACGTTGTGAAGACTATGTCTCCCGGCTGGCCTGGGAACGCCTCGGGATCCCCCGGGAAGAGCTAGACGAAGTGGCTGGGGAGAGGGAAGTCTGGGTTTCCCTGCTTAGGCTGTTGCCCCCGCGACCCGACCTCGGATAAGCGGAAGATGATGGATGGATGGATGGATGTCTGGCGGACTAGATTGAAAAGTTTAACGGGCCGGATGTGGCCCTCGGACCTTAATTTGCCCAGGTCTGGTCCATACATTAGCAGGCCACTTCCTGGTTCGTGGAAAGGGATGTTATACATTAGGAATGGACCGATGGTAGCGTAAAATTTTGATTCTGTGGTGGACTGAACAACATTTCTCAACGAGCTATCAACCATCTACGGTCCGTAAAAATCATCAAAAGGTTCAGAGAATCTGGAGAAATCACTGCACGTAAGCGATGATATTACGGACCTTTGATCCCTCAGGCGGTACTGCACCAAAAACCGGCATCAGTGTGTAAAGGATATCACCACATGGGCTCAGGAACACTTCATATAACCACTGTCAGTAACTACAATTGGTTGCTACATCTGTAAGTGCAAGTTAAAACTCTACTATGCAAATCAAAACCCATTTATCAACAACACCAAGGAACGCCGCTGGCTTCGCTGGGCCCGAGCTCATCTATGATTGACTGATGCAAAGTGGAAAAGTGTTCTGTGGTCTGACGAGTCCACATTTCAAATTATATTTGGAAATTGTGGACGTGGTGTCCTCCGGAACAAAGAGGAAAATAACCATCCGGATTGTTATAGGCGCAAAGTTCAAAAGCCAGCATCTGTGATGGTATGGGGTGTATTAGTGCCCAAGGCATGGGTAACTTACACATCTGTGAAGGCACCATAAATGCTGAATGGTCCATACAGGTTTTGGAGCAACATATGTTGTCATCCAAGCAACGTTATCATGGACGCCCCTGCTTATTTCAGCAAGACAATGCCAAGCCACGTGTTACAACAGCGTGGTTTCGTAAAAAAAGAGTGCGGGTACTTTCCTGGCCCGCCTGCAGTCCAGACCTGTCTCCCGTCGAAAATGTGTGGCGCATTATGAAGCGTAAAATACGACAGCGGAGACCTCGGACTGTTGAACGACTGAAGCTTTACATAAAACAAGAATGGGAAATAATTCCACTTTCAAAGCTTCAACAATTAGTTTCCTCAGTTTCCCAACGTTTATTAAGTGTTGTTAAAAGAATAGGTGATGTAACACAGTGGTGAACATGCCCTTTCCCAACTAATTTAGCATGTGTTGCAGCCATGAAATTCTAAAAAATTAAGTTTATGAGTTTGAACATCAAATATCATGTCTTTGTAGTCCATTCAACTGAATATGGGTTGCAAAGGATTTGCAAATCATTGTATTCTGTTTATATTTACATCTAACACAATTTCCCAACTCATATGGAAACGTGGTTTGTATCAGGGCCTCATGTGAATTGAAAAAATAAATTATCTAGCTCTCACCTTTGCACTTTCAAGTTGGACGTAGGTAACGAAATAGGATATTGCTGATCGCTAGATGATGACATTTTGAAAGGTTCCCAAAAGTTAAGACGTCTTCCTGTCTGAAATGTTTAATCAGCATCCTAATGTTTTGTCTCACATAGATTAGTGTTTGGTTGTTGCATGAAGGAGACTTAATCTTGTGTCGTTCTCTTCTAAGGTTCTCCTGGTGTCAGCCATCATTGTCACCGCGTTCTCCGCCGGCCTCATGTCCCTTGAACTCACCACTGACCCGGTGGAGCTGTGGTCAGCGTCCAACAGCCGAGCCCGCCAGGAGAAGGATTTCCATGATAAACACTTCGGTCCGTTCTTCAGGACCAACCAGCTTATCTTGACAGCACCAGGCAGAAAAGGGCACATTTATGACTCCTTGCTCTTTGGTTCGCAAAACTTTAGCGGCCTTGTATCTAAAGATCTCGTCATTGAACTGCTGCAGCTCCAAAAAAGAATACAAGTAAGCTCCACAAATTTGTTTCTATATATTTTTAGCATTTCCAAACTTCTCCACACAATCAAATCCTCAATTAATTTTTTCTAGAACATTAAGTTCTGGTCAAAGGATCTGAACCGCACAGCAAGTCTGGAGGACGTGTGCTTCGCACCGCTCAACCCTAACAACCCGGCCCAGTTTGACTGTGCAGTCAACAGCCTGCCGCAATACTTCCAGAACAGCCTTGATAACATCAACGCCAAGGTGAACATGACTGAGCTGGGGGTGACCAAAGAGGTGGACTGGAGGGACCACCTTATCTACTGCCTCAAGTAAGCACAATTGATCATCGAACAAGACGCAACCTGCAAAATAATTTGCTTAAAGACTTTTCTATGTCCTCCCAAGCTCACCTTTGTCTTTCAAAGACATCACCGATTTAGGAATGAGCTGCATGGCCGACTATGGAGCTCCAGTCTTTCCCTTTCTGGCCGTAGGAGGCTACAAGGGTGAGAGACAAGTTAGATCAGGGAAAGTGTTTGTCTAAAATTTGGTAGATTCTACATTCATCTTATTATCTGACGGTATGGACGGTAAGTCTAGTAGTTGCTACATACCGTATAAACTGCAGGGTTAAGGTGCACCTTTCGAAACCAAATATATACCTTGAAAAACATGGTCAAGACTTATTTCGTACATGTACATATAGATTGTCTTAGTCTTCCACATGTTTCATTAATAGTCAACTTTGTTAGCCACCGGTTCTGTTGCCTGTATGTATTAATAATGTTTGGTTAACCAACATCTTGTTACTTTCCGCAGCCTGCTGAGTTGACCACAAGCCCATCCATTCATTTTTTTTTGGTACAGTTCCCCAATATTAGAGTCAGTCCCGAGTCCATATTACCATATCAATGTAATTCCGCATTGTCGTGCAAAGAGCCAACGCACACACAGTCCCAGTAATGTTGCAGTTTTTTGTGGTCTATGTTTAGTGGATTTGCCTTTAGCGTTCTGATCTGATGTGCTAATTTTGCAATATTTTGATATTAGCTTTTTTAACTTTGATTGATTGAAACTTTTATTAGTAGATTGCACAGTACAGTACATATTCCGTACAATTGACCACTAAATGTCAGGGTCCACGTTAATCAATTCATGGTACTAATCGGCGATTAACTGCTAATTTGAGCGCAAGCTGTAAAGACTGCTTCTAACAGTAAATAAATATCAGGTTCTCAATCATATATCAATTTAGGGAGGATTATGCCCCCAAGGGGGGGCATGTCAAAGAATAATTGAGAAGCATTGCACTAGGCCAGGGGTCGGGAACCCGCGGCTCCAGAGCCGCATGTAGCTTTGGATCACTCTGATGTGGCTCAGCTGCATACTTGCCGACCCCCCAATTTTTCCGAGAGGTTATCCTGATTTCAGTGCCTCCCCCAGAAATCACACCAGGATAACGTTCACACCGACAACAATATTGAGGGGGTGCCGTGATGGCATTGCCTTAAACGTCCTCTCGACCACGTCGTCACGTCCGCTTTAATACTATGCTGTCTGAGTGCCGGCCACATTTAGTGTGTGGCTGCTGACTCAACGCTCAGGCGACTGCAAGGCATACCTTGTTCAACAGCCATACAGGTTACACTGAGGGTTGTGATATAAACAACTTTAACACTCTTACTAATATGCGCCACACTGTGGACCAACACCAAACAAGAATGACGAACACATTTTGGGAGTACATCTGCACTGTAACACAACATCAACACAACAGAACAAATACCCAGAATCCCATGCATCCCTAACCCTTACGGGCTCACATTATACACCCCCACTAACTCCCCCTCCGTGCGTCAGTGGTAAAGGGGGTGTATAATGTAGCCCGGAAGAGTTAGGGATGCATGGGATTCTGGGTATTTGTTCTGTTGTGTTCTAAGGCCAAAAATTTGGACGAAGATATCCCCAGTATTCATACATATTTTTAAAAATATATATTGTTTTTACACACTAACAATGCACCTCATCCAGCCATGTTCTGACATTTTTCCTCCCAGGTGATGATTACACTAATGCAGAGGCCTTCATCTTGACCTTCTCCCTCAACAACTACCCGCGGACTAACATCAAGTTTAACGTGGCCTTGCAGTGGGAGAAAGAGTATCTGAAAATTGTCCAGGCCTACCAAAGAGACCCAACGGCCAACTTCACATTTGCATACATGGCAGAGGTATGGAAAATCGGGGACTCACTACGAGAACATTTAACAAATAGTCACTAGTGCTAATGTCTAAGTAGGAAATCAAAGAGACTGTTATTTTTCGAGACTGAGTGCGGCGTCTTCAGTAATGCAGACTTTGTACCGATCCGTTGTGGTGAAGAAGGAGCTGAGCCGGAAGGCAAAGCTCTCAATTTACTGGTCAATCTACATTCCCATCCTCACCTATGGTCATGAGCTTTGGGTCATGACCGAAAGGATAAGATCACGGGTACAAGCGGCCGAAATGAGTTTCCTCCACCGTGTGGCGGGGCTCTCCCTTAGAGATAGGGTGAGAAGCTCTGCCATCCGGGAGGAACTAAAGACGCTGCTCCTACACATCGAGAGGAGCCACATGAGGTGGTTCGGGGATCTGGTCAGGATGCCACCCAAACGCCTCCCTAGGGAGGTGTTTAGGGCACGTCCAACCGGTAGGAGGCCACGGGGAAGACCCAGGACACGTTGGGAAGACTATGTCTCCCGGCTGGCCTGGGAACGCCTCGGGATCCCCCGGGAAGAGCTAGACGAAGTGGCTGGGGAGAGGGAAGTCTGGGTTTCCCTGCTTAGGCTGTTGCCCCCGCGACCCGACCTCGGATAAGCGGAAGAAGATGGATGGATGGTTTGTATGTTCTCTATATCCAACATTATGTATTATTCTAATTTACCTTTTTTGTAACACAGTTAGTGAATGAAGCACACATTTGAGGTGTTTCCCTGTATTTCTACACAATAACTCAGATATGGTAGCACTAGTGAGCAGTAGAGATTATGAAGTGATTTTTGGTCTAGAACATGTTTTGCTTTGTGTTATTGCCACTTGCTACTTTATGTTGTATATTTTTTATATGAGCTTTCCAATAATTTTATCATATATTATTACACCCAAAAATGTGTTTTCTTTTACCCTTATGTGAGGAACATAATTTTTCATCTGAACGGGAAGATATAAACATCCCATCAGTCAGCATCCCAGTGAGAGCAGACATTGTACAGTAAGTGATTGTTTTATCATCATTGGAGTTTGTATTTCTTGTGTCACACTTACCAGCAGTGCTGCTTGCTTGATCTGCTTATCACTCAGCTTCTAAAACTTGTAGATCGTCCTCTGTATATTCAAACTCAAAATATAGGGTTCCGGATCATCGTTTAGTAGTCGTTGTTGGCTGTCATGAAGTCTGTGATGAGTAGTTGTTGTTTTTCAAAGAAAAAGCCAACCTTGTGATGCGTCTGTAAAATGAACAAGATTCCGTATGCTTAAAAATGAGCAAAATCTGTGAATATTACCTTATTATGAACGTGCCTGTCAGTACATTACATATCTACTTAAAACGTGTAAATAAAATGTTTTGAATAAAACCTTTTACAAGCAAATGGCACCAGTTCGGTGCAATGATTACTTACGATTGATTCCTCATTCGGCTTTTAGATGCCAACCTGACATTATCATGACATGAAATATGATGGATGCAGCAAAATCAGAGGTGAGATTTGTGATCAATTAAAAAAAAATCATTAAATATTACACGCATTTGCATTGTCGCCTCTAACACAAAGTTAAGATGTAGATTTTTTCAGTGAAAGGCGTTTGTCGTTTTTAATCTTATTTTTAAGCATTCTATATGTCGTCATATTCAAATCTTATTTTTTTTTTTTTACCTCGCTGGATAAAGTTAGGACCCCCCTTGATAAAAGAGGCTTTAAAAGCATGCCGTCAAAGTGAAGTTTCCTTTTGTTTTTGTTTCCAACTGTTGTGTTTGTGTGCTCTCTTCTTATGGAAATCAATCCCCAGACTTGACAATTGAATTCACGCATGTCCTGCTGACTCTTAATCTGATCTTCAAACACTTTGACCTCCTAATTGCCATGAAGACTTCTTTACATTTTGCAACATTTCGTACAATTTAAGGTTGGGTTTAGTCCGCGCTTTTGTTTTTCTCTGTCTGGCAAACGTCCAACGATTAACACTTTTAACAACCGTCTAATTGGCTTGATTGTGATGGAAAACACAAGACAGGAGAAGTCAAGACATGTTCTGCTGCCGTGCAGCGCATGTCTTGACAGAACATCTTAAAGATGAATACCGGATGAAATCTTATTTTTAAATATTATATATATGCCATAATATTCCAATTCTATGGTTGATCATATTTTACGAGCATAGTACTTACTTTATTGATTTAGAGGCAGTTTTTTCCAGGTCAGTGAGTTTGCAAATTCTTCTAATTCCACATATTTTGAAGAATAGCAAAACAGTGCCACATGTTGTATTCAAACTGGTATTTAAAAAAGGTGCATGAACATTCTACATGAACAAAATGTTGCAAAATTTGGATTGATTGTGCAGTTCTGTTACTTTCATAACATCACTGACAAGTTCTCTTTATGTACTCCAGAAAATTAATCTGTCAGTCATTTCCCATAATAACAATTATATGTTAATAATAAAATAAAATAATAATAAATAAATAATAACTAACTGTACCCTGGAGAGCCCTCTTGGTATGCCGCACCCTCTTGGTGTGATGTCATCTGCAGAACTGAGCCTGTTTTCCTGCATATACATGTAAATAAAAACATGTACAATTAATATTTTGACCACTTCATCACATGTTTTTGTTGATTAATTCAAAATGTATATGGTTAACATTTTTAGCAAAAAAAAAAAAAAAGGTAAAATATTTGACATTTCCGGTCTTCCAAACTCTTGCATCTTCTCTTTCATAGACACCATAGCCTCTGTTTCCTGAAGCATCTTGAGTAAAACATCAGTAGAAGAGGATGCAAAATAGAATACTTTTCTTTTTCTCTCATTTTTCTTTGCCAAGTCCATCCATCCATCCATTTCCTACAAGTCGCCAATAAAAATCATAGACCTATCATCCATTCAGCAATAAACATTTGTAATTTTATGGCTGCTGGATGACTTAAGGAGCTGATTAAAACTAATTAAATCAATGCGTTTCGGTGTCTACAGATGTTTTTTTTTATGTTGTTTCTTTTTTCATATAGAAAATTTATTTTTATAATTTGTATTCCATATTGTGTATTTTATTGCGTTTGGGTCATTCCAAAGTCATGCTGTTGTCGTGACAGTTCACCGCTTCTTTGCAAAGAGCACCATCAGTGCGTTGAAAAGAGTTTCTGTTGTCTATAGATTGTGATTTTGTCTTGCAGAAAAGCTGGTACAGATGATAGATCTGTGCTGATAGTTGAAGAATATCGCACAGAGGTTGGAGAGCACAATAACATGAATGTGGAGGGCAAATAACACCAATAGTACGTGTAAAAAACGCATTTAAAAGTCTGCACCACTTTTCAATGGTACATGCAGTCTTAGTAGTACAATTTAATATTTTGCACATGCTGTTTAACACGTGTTTTTTAGAACTCAGTCGATTCGGCCCATAGTATACAATGTGAAATTGGCTCAAGGCTTCTATAGGTGACGTCAGCAGGCTGTGGCCACATTTTGGAGCTAAAAGTTGGCCTTCCAAAATGAGCCGAAACGCGTTAGAAAATAAGCCTCTTTTTTGGCGGTAATTTTCATCATTTTAAGTCCAAAACTATGAGATAAGTGCAAATCTGGTCAGCATTAGAGGGGTCCTATGAGTCAGGGATTCTTAACCTTTTTGACCTCGGGGCCCGATTTTTCCACTGCACAGGGGCCCGAGACCCACTTAAATATTAACACAGAAATAGTCATCTTACTCTTGATTTTAATGGTATCCAATAATTATATGTAACCGACTTACAGTTGATGACCTTGTCAAAATATAAGAAACAATGTGTTAATCACAAATATAAGTACTTATTTAACACATAAACCTCAGGTTTAGGTCAGGCTTATTAGATAAAATAAGAATTAACCAAATATACTGCATAAGAAGATACTCTTCAGTAACTGATGAAAAATAAATGTACATAAATTTTTTTGTGCAAAAATAAATAAAATATATTAATAATACATGTGTTTCCTAATTAATATTTTAATGAAATTAAAGTGCAAATGAAAATACAGCTTTACCCCTTTAATCATATTTTTTGCGCTTAAGAATTTCTGTATGACTTTAGCTCAAAACTTCATTTGTTTGTTTGAGATTGTCATTATTTCCACAGGTGGTGGAAAAATAATTGCAACTGATGCCCGTATGGATCACAACTGAGAATGAGATATTTGTTGGCGGCCCTCGCGGCCCAAAAATGGGCTCCAGTCTTATGGTAAAGAAACACTGCTATACAGTATTTTACACAGTATATCCTCCAGAGAACTAGCATCCACTGCAGTGGACATTTGCAAAGAAAGGTTATTTTTTTCCTAAAAATGTGCAACTCTATCTATCCATTTTCTACACTGCTCGTCCTCGTTAGCGTCACGGATCACCTGGAGCCTTTGAAATGTGTGCAAAGGAATAGACCAAAAACTAACGTCCACTGAATAAAACTAAACATGCATCGGACCAAAAATCACTCCATATTCACTTCTGCTCGCTTGCGATAGTATATCTGAGTTATTGTGCAGAAATATGGGGAAATAACTACAAAAGTACACTTCATTCATTACAAAAAAGATCAGTTAGAATAATACATAATGTTAGATAAAGAGAACAGTCAAAACCTTTATTTATTGAATCGAAAATACTGAATTTCACAACATAGTTAAATTTGCAAACAGCTCAAATGATGCACAAAGCAAACTATGACCTGCTAGTAGCTACCCAAGAACGTACAACAATTCTTCTCAACAAAATATAATCTTTGTGAATAATGTAAATTAAAATATTTTTTCGCACGTACAACACTTAAAACCTTCAGTATATCAGTATGTGGAATTAAATTATGGAATGGATTAGGCAAATAAATCAAAAATATGTACTAATATGATCCAAATTAAGAACTTAATCAAACTTAAAGTGTTTACAAAGTACAAAGAAGAAGAACCATGATAAACATTTTGAATTCATTTCATCTATCCATTCATTTTCTAGACCAAATCCGGCCCGCCAATGTCCAAAATATATTTATTCTTTTGTTTTTTTTAATTATTTTTTAAAATCTGTCCTTTTTTAATATATTTTCTACAAATTGTAATTTTCGGTGTCTCCTAGCCGCTCAGGCAAATCATATTGTCTGAAAATGTATTTTCCCATGGATAACGTGACATCATCGCGTTTGCGCCACAGCTGAAAGGTCACGGTCAATTAGTGCGTGAGGAATATATGTATATTCATATATTTATATATATATATATATATATATATTTATATTTATATATAAATATATATATATATATATATATATATATATATGGGACTGCCTCGGGATACTCAGAAAGAGCTGGATGAAGTGGCTGGGGAGAGGAAAGTCTGGGCTTCCCTGCTTAGGCTGCTGCCCCCACGACCCGACCTCGGATAAGCGGAAGAAGATGGATGGATGGATGGATGGATATACATATATATATATATGTGTGTGTGTGTGTGTGTGTGTGTGTGTGTGTGTGTGTGTGTGTGTGTGTGTGTGTGTGTGTGAATACAATGATTCGCAAATCATTTTCAACCCATATTCAGTTGAATATGCTACAAAGACAACATATTTGATGTTCAAACTGATAAACATTTTTTTTTACAAACAATCATTAACTTTAGAATTTGATGCCAGCAACACGTGACAAAGAAGTTGGGAAAAGTCGCAATAAATACTGAAAAAGTTGAGGAATGCTCATCAAAAACGTATTTGGAACATCCCACAGGTGTGCAGGCTAATTAGGAACAGGTGGGCGCCATGATTGGATATAAAAGCAGCTTCAATGAATTGCTAAGTCATTCACAAACAAGGATGGAGTGAGGGTCACTACTTTGTAAGCAAATTGTCGAACAGTTTTAGAACAACATTTTTCAACGAGCTATTGAAAGGAATTTAGGGATTTTACCATCTACGGTCCGTAAAATCATCAAAAGGTTCAGAGAATCTGGAGAAGTCACTGCACGTAAGAGATGATATTATGGACCTTTGATCCCTCAGGCGGTACTGCATCAAAAACCGACATCAGTGTGTAAAGGATATCACTACATGGGCTCAGGAACACTTCATAAAACCACTGTCAGTAACTACAGTTGGTCGCTACATCTGTAAGTGCAAGTTAAAACTCTACTATGCAAAGCGAAAGCCATTTCTCAACAACACCTAGGAATGCCGCCGTCTTCGCTGGGTCCGAGCTCATCTAAGATGACCTGATGCAAAGTGGAAAAGTGTTCTGTGGTCTGACGAGTCCACATTTCAAATTATATTTGGAAACTGTGAACGTGGTGTCCTCCGGAACAAAGAGGAAAATAACCATCCGGATGGGCCATCATCTGTTATGGTATGGGGGTGTATTAGTGCCCAAGGCATGGATAACTTACACATCTGTGAAGGCACCATTAATGCTGAATGGTCCATACAGATATTTGGAGCAACATATGTTGTCATCCAAGCAACGTTATCATGGACGCCCCTGCTTATTTCAGCAAGACAATGCCACACCACGTGTTACAACAGCGCGGTTTCATAGTATAAGAGTGCGGGTACTTTCCTGGCCCGCCTGTGGTCCAGACCTGTCTCCCATCGAAAATGTGTGGCGCATTATGAAGCGTTAAATACAACAACAAGACCTCGGACTGTTGAACAACTTAAGCTGTACATAAAACAAGAAAGGGAAATAATTCCAATTTCAAAGCTTCAACAATTAGTTTCCTCAGTTTCCAAACGTTTATTGAGTGTTGTTAAAAGAAAAGGTGATGTAACACAGTAGTGAACATGCCCTTTCCCAACTACTTTGGCACGTGTTGCAGCCATGAAATTCAAAGTTAATAATTATTTGCAAAAAAAAAAAAAGTTTATGAGTTTGAACATCAAATATCTTGTCTTTGTAGTGCATTCAATTGAATATGGGTTGAAAAGGATTTGCAAATCATTGTATTCCGTTTATATTTACATTTAACACAATTTCCCAACTCATATGGTATATATATATATATATATATATATATATATATATATATATATATATATATATATATATATATATATATATATATACACATTTTTTTTTAAGCCAATGCGGCCCCCGCGTCAATAAGTTTGGGGACCCCTGTTCTAGATAATCTTATGTATCCCACCTTGTGAAATATAACTTACTTCACTAATTATTATTTATTTATGTGTTTTTAATGTCATTACTTATGGAGTATATTGTGAATAAATTGAGAACAGGAAGTTAATTAGCAACTGCTATGTAAAGGAAAAGGGGTAGGATTCCAGCCATTTTTTACCGCTTGTCCCATTCGGGGTCGTGGGTGCTGGAGCCTATCTCAGCTGCATTCGGGTGGAAGGCGGAGTACACCTTGGACAAGTCACCACCTCATCGCAGGGCCAACACAGATTGACAGACAACATTCACATTCACATTCAACACACTAGGGCCAATTTAGTGTTGCCAATCAACCTATCCCCAGGTGCATGTTTTTGGAGATCGGAGGAAGCCGGAGTACCCAGAGGGAACCCACGCAGTCACAGGGAGAACATGCAAACTCAACAGATTTAAGATCCTGAACCCGGGATTGAACTCAGGACCTTCGTATTGTGAGGCACATGCACTAGCCCCTGGTGTTGCCGAAAAGGGGAGAGGGGTAAAGTGGAGGGGATAGGGTATGATTAAAGGCCTACTGAAACCCACTACTACCGACCCCGCAGTCTGATAGTTTATATATCAATGATGAAATATTAACATTGCAACACATGCCAATACGGCCGCTTTAGTTTACTAAATTACAATTTAAAATTTCCCGCTGAGTTTCTTGTTGAAAACGTCGCTGAATGATGACGCGTGCTTGTGACGTTATTGGTTGAGGGGACATTTTTAGCCCAGCACCACTTAAGGCTAAAAGTCGTCTCTTTTCATCGCGCGATTACAAAATATTTTGGACATCTGTGTTGCTGAGTCTTTTGCAATTTGTTCAATTAATAATGGAGACTATAAAGAAGAATGCTGTTGGTGGAAAGCGGTGGATTGCAGCTGCCTTTAGCAACTGAAACACAGCCGGTGTTTCTTTGTTTGTTGTGAAGCTTTAGCGAACATGTTTCTCTACCACATGTCAACCAGCAAGTTTTTGAATGAGAAAATTGTGATATTAAGTTGGCTCCTACCAGAGACTTGTGCGGAGTTAGCGTCCTCCTGCAGCAGCTGTCATCTTGGCTTCTCCATTTGCTTCTCTCAGAGACACTGGCGGTCACCGCGGCCCTCCGACTTTCAGGTATGACTTTATAATCTCACTAAAACACTATTAACACAATAAGCAGATAAGGGATTTTTCAGAATTATCCTAGTAAATGTGTCTAATAACATCTGAATCACTCCCACTGCACTTGCCTTTTTTTCCCCTAGTGCTTCACTCTAACTTTCCTCATCCACAAATCTTTCATCCTCACTCAAATTAATGGGGAAATTGTCGCTTTCTCTGTCCAAATCGCTCTTGCTGCTGGTGGCTATGATTATAAACAATGTGAGGATGTGAGGAGCCATACAACCCGTGACGTCATGTGCCTTGCCTGTACTTCCGGTACAGGCAAGGCTTTTTTATTCGTGACCCAAAGTTGCGAACTTTATCGTCGATGTTCTCTACTAAATCCTTTCAGCAAAAATATGGCAATATCGCGAAATGATCAAGTTTGACACGTTTAAATAAGAAAATCTCATTTCAGTAGGCCTTTAAATAAGAAAAATATGCTTCTTCTTACTCCATTTCGAACATGTTGAATAGAGAACCTGGAAATGGTGAAATTGCATGTTGTATGCATGCATGTTCCAAATAAACTCAAACTGCACAGGACGCTGGTTCTCAGGAGATTACGCGAGAAAGATGAAGAAGGCGATGAGTGAACTACGGCACGTTTATAAAAATCCTGTACGCTATTTCATTTGCTTACTGTGATGTCATTCTGAAGACTTTTTTGGGGGGGTGATTAGGGAGCAAAAACACAACCCAGGTCAGGTTTGACTTGTCTGAACAAGAAGAACATATTCCTCAGAGAACGGGGGAGGGCTGAGAGATGTTTTACTGCAGGAGGGGGAGGAGAGGACTGGTGGGTGGGTGAGTGGGGGGGGCGGTCATCCTGGGGGGGTGTAGGGGTGTGAGCAGGAGTGTGTGTGTGTGGGGGGGGGGGGGGGGGGGGGCTGAGTTTAAAAAGGCAGCCAGCCGCCAACAGTCACTCACACACAAGCGTCCCTCTCCTCCAGCAGCAGGACGTCCAGCTCCTGTTGTGTTCGCTGCACCTCAGAGGCCTTCGGGACGCGTGCGGGACTTTAACCTCCTGAGGGTGGACTTTCGCAGCATGGAGGCCCCCACTACGGAATACGCGGACAACTACGAGTACTACGATGACAACGAGACGGTGTGCGATTTCTCCGAGTGGGAGCCCTCCTACTCCCTCATCCCGGTCCTCTACATGCTCATCTTCATCCTGGGCCTGTCCGGGAACGGCGTGGTCATCTTCACCGTCTGGAGGTCCAAATGCAAACGTCGGGCGGCGGACGTCTACATCGGAAACCTGGCCCTGGCCGACCTCACCTTCGTGGCGACCCTTCCCCTGTGGGCCGTGTACACGGCGCTGGGCTACCACTGGCCCTTCGGCGTGGCCCTGTGCAAGATCAGCAGCTACGTGGTCCTGGTCAACATGTACGCCAGCGTCTTCTGCCTCACCTGCCTCAGCTTCGACCGCTACCTGGCCATCGTGCACTCTCTGTCCAGCAGCAGGCTGAGGTCCAGGGGGACCATGCTGGCGTCACTGGGCGCCATATGGCTGCTGTCCGGGATGCTGGCCGTGCCCACGCTGCTTTTCCGCACCACGGTGAGCGACCAGAACAACAACCGGACCACCTGCGCCATGGACTTCAGCTTGGTGACCATCAACCAGAGGCACGACTACCTCTGGATCGCGGGGCTCAGTCTGTCCTCCTCGGCTTTGGGCTTTCTTCTGCCCTTCCTGGCCATGACCATCTTCTACTGCTTCATCGGCTGCACCGTCACTCGCCACTTCAACAACCTGCGCAAGGAGGACCAGAAGAAGAGAAGGCTGCTCAAGATCATCACCACACTGGTGGTGGTGTTCGCCCTCTGCTGGACGCCCTTCCACGTCCTGAAGAGCATGGACGCCCTCTCCTACCTGAACCTGGCGCCCAACTCCTGCGGCTTCCTGCGCTTCCTGCTGCTGGCCCACCCGTACGCCACCTGCCTGGCCTACGTCAACAGCTGCCTCAACCCCTTCCTCTACGCCTTCTTTGACCTGCGGTTCCGCTCGCAGTGCCTGTGCCTGCTCAACCTGAAGAAGGCCATGCACGGCCACATGAGCTCCATGTCTTCCACGCTGAGCGCCCAGACTCAGAAGTCGGAGATTCAGTCCCTGGCTACCAAGGTCTAGAGTCGGAGGACAGGGTGCTTAAAGGGGGACTGGAACACTTGTAGCAAAATAATACAGACTCTACGTGTCCATGAGATAAGACCATGAACTTTGACCCTGCTCCGACTTGGAAGGCCGGAGCCAGCTGGCTGAGCTCCTTTGCTGCTTTCCTCCTTCTCGAATTGGAATAGGACATGAGTTTGATGTTTGGAAAAAAAAAAAATATGACACTGGTTGAAACTTGTACAGTATTTTCATACCATAGCATTTCTCCAGACGTTTGTTTCAGAAGCAATTGCTCCCGATTGAAAGTCGTTAAAAAGAGGCAAGAGGAGCAAAGGTGTTGCATCTTAATGATACGTTTTTTGTAAAAAAAATAAAAATAAAAAGTGGGGGGAGGCAGATGGCAGATGACAAATGTTGCTGGAGTGGGGGGGTGGGCTTCTTAATGGGGAGCATCATCCTAATTGTTCAATTTGTACATATTTTATTTTGGACATCACTGTAACTAACTACTGTATTAAAAAATGTGTTCAATGAAGCCAAAACCTCTCATTTCTTGAGTGTTACTTTGCATCTCGTAGAAACTAATGCGGCCTTTAAAAGTTTCAGTTTCATGACACCGTCTTCTTGTTTGGGTGATGATTATCTACAGAGGGTTTGAGCTTTGTTATGAAGAAGGCTCTGCAGTTGGTTTACACCTTCAGACTAATAGATCTCTAATCTCTATTGATTCACAGTCAGTATCCAGACTGTAACCAGATTATGCAAAGTGTAGACCATCCTGAAGGTGCGTATTCAGAGCTCAAAAGGGGCTCTAATTTAGATGGGGTAATATATTCAAATGTGGTAGCCATGTCAAAAGGATGTGCTTTTAAAGACATTTATTAACTATTTTTACCCTTTTTTTTTTTTAATTGACTGAAAGAAAAAATTAATAAGTGCGGCTGTATATTTACGGTAAGTATATTTGTATGTCAACTGAATAGGATGTAGCTGCAAAGCTATTATCTATTTGTATCCACATATTAAAGCTGTATTTTTTAGTTAAATAATGAGGAAAAAAAATATTAAACAAACAATACGAAAACATTTTTGTTTGGCCAAAATATGTTCAGTACATCAATTGAAAACTCATAAACAACTATTTTTACCTGTTTTGTGAAGAAAAAAAATTACAACACAAAAGATGTTGAACTTTTTTTTATTTTTTATTGAGGCAATATTTTCGAATGTATTTTGTATATCATTTGGAAATTAAATATCCGTAAATGTGTTGTATTGATACTTGTATGGAATTAACTAAATGAAAAAATTAAGCGAGGCAATATATTGAAATATGTATTTAGTATATCAATTAAAAAGGATGTATCTTCAGAATAATTTTATCAACTATTTTTACCATATATATATACATATATATATATACATATATACATATACATATATACATATATACAACTGAAACAGAATATATATATATATATATATATATATATATATATAATTTTACCCCAAAAAATGAAAAGTTGATGAAAAGAAAAATAATTTTTTAGCAGTGCATATTTCTATGTATTTAGCACATCAATTGAAAAGGATATATCTGCAAAATATTTGACCAATTATATCTGGATTAGAATGAATAAAAATTTAAAATCATCAGTATCACCGACGTCCCACTGGGTGTGAGTTTTCCTTGCCCTTATGTGGGCCTACCGAGGATGTGGTAGTGGTTTGTGTTGTGGTTTGTGCAGCCCTTTGAGACACTAGTGATTTAGGGCTATATAAGTAAACATTGATTGATTGATTGATTGATTGATTGATTGAGAAAGGACTGATAAGGGGGAAAAAATACAAATGTATATTTTTTTCTAACATTTTGTAAAAGAAAAGAAGAGATAATTTGAAGGGGAACTCCAGTTTTTATTGGAATTTTGCCAATTGTTCACAATTATTACAAGACAAGAAGAAAAAAGGTGTTTTTTTTCCCGCTTTCTAACATAAAAATCGGCTCGTTTTAGGTGGCTACCAATGTAGCTAATGGGAGCACAATTCTACCTCTAAATCACTTAAAAAATGCAACACAGAACACGTTTGATTTTATAATGCACAACACCAATCTTTACATTATCTGTAAAGTATTAGCCCACATTTCATGTTTTGTTTTGTACACAGTTAGCCAGACAACCTATGTACTGTAGTTGTAATAACACGCATGACATGCTATGAGTATCATGATCAATATAAAGTGATACTCACTCGATGGACACTTGTTTGTCTGGTCCAGCTGGCTGTGGACGTTTGCTGTTGATTTTGGGTAAGCACTCCATTTATGTCTAAACAGCCTGGCTCCAAGTTCCATATTTATAAGGTTGTAAACCCTCATTTGTCCAAAAAGGGTTGTCTTCGTTGTCTGTTACGAAGTCTGCCATGATTAGAACACACTCGAGTTTGATTCCGGATTCAGGAACTCACATGTCGCCAGAAGTCAGACGTGTGTTGCTATGGAAACAGAAACCAATGCACGGAATAAATCAGTCCCGGGAATGATCAAAATACAGTAAATATTGTACATATTACATATTGTTATGAACATGTCTGTTACTACATTGTATATAGACTTGCAGTGTGTATATAAAAACATTGATGGAGGGTTTTGAAGTTGTTTTAGAGGGCTTTGAAGGCTACAACGGTGACTCCCATTAGCCACAATCATTCAAGCGTTTTTTATCATCTTTAAAATCCTAAAAAAATACACGTGTGTTCTTGTCTCTCATAATAATTATGAACTATACGCAAAAGTACAGAAAAAGTACACTTCCCCTTTAAAGAAGGAAGAATTTTTTTTTTTACAAAACACAAACCAAAAAAATTTAGTGGGGTATTATATTCAGATATATTTAGTAAATCAATTAAAAAGAGTCCCCTAAAACATTGTATTAACTATTCCTACCCTCCAATAAATGGAGAAAAAATGGCCTTTTAGGTGGAGCAATATAGTCAAGTATATGTAGTATTTCCATTAAAAAGGATGTATCTCCAAAAACATGTTATCTATTCTTGTCCCCCCACCCCCCCACTCCGCAATTTATTTATTTTTTACAAACATTTTTAACATAACATTTGAGTTTGGGCAAAAATAAAAATAAATAAATACTAAATAAGCATTTGGGTTGGGCAATATATTCAAATACATTTAGTATTTCAATTAAACAATAATGTTTCCAAAGAATCTACGATGAGGTAGCGACTTTTCCAGGGTGTACCCTGCCTTCCGCCTGATTGTAGCTGAGATAGGCACCAGCGCCTCCCGCGACCTCCAAAAAAGGGAATTAGCGGTAGGAAATTGATGGATGGATGGGTTTCCAAAGAATCAATTTATTAACTGTTCTTACCCATATATACTTTATTTGAAAAAAAAAAAAAAAAAGGTTGGAAAAAATTAAATAATAATAGAAAATAAAATGAGACTCACTCGATGGACAGTTCATTTGGTCCAGCTGGCCGGGGACGTTTGCTGTTGATTTTGGGTGAGCAGTCCATTTATGTCAAAAGAGCCTGGCTCCAACTTCCATATTTATAGCGTCAAAATCGCTTTCACCTCACTCTCCTGTGAGTCTTTGTTGTTTGTTGCCAAGTCTGCCAGGATTAGAACGCACATCAGTTCACCTCTGAAGAAATAATAAACAAATTTAACTAAACCAAAAAAAAAAAATTGAAGTGGGGTAAATTCAGATAGATGCCCTGCGATGAGGTGGAGACATGTCCAGGGTGTATGCCTCCTTCTGCCCGAATGCAGCTGAGATAAGCTCCAGCGAATGGTACAAGCGGTAGAAAATGGATGAATGGATTCAGATATATTTATTAAATCAATTAAAAAGAGTTTCCAAAAACATTTTTATTAACTATTCTTACCCTCCAAAAAATGGACAAAAAAATTACATTTTGGGTTGAGCAACACAGTCAGGTTTATGTGATATTTCGATTAAAAAGCACATATCTCCAAAAACATTTTGTTATCCCCCGCACTCCACAATTCTCAATAAACATTTGGGTGGGAAAATATATTGAAATACATTTAGTATTTTAATTAAAAAAGAATGTTTCCAAACAATCAATTTATTAACTGTTCTTACCCATATATATATATTTTATTTCCCGCCCAAAAAAGGTTAAACAAAAAATAATAATTTAAAATTTGGCAAATGCCTATCCATCCATTCATTTTCTACCGCTTATTCCCTTTGGGGTGGCGGGGGGCTCTGGTGCCTATCTCAGCCACAATCAAGCGGAAGGCGGGATACACCCTGAACAAGTCGCCACCTCATCGCAGGGCCAACACAGATAGACAGACAACATTCACACTCACATTCACACACTAGGGCCAATTTAGTGTTGCCAATCAACCTATCCCCAGGTGCATGTCTTCGGCTGTGGGAGGAGGCCGGAGTACCCGGAGGGAACCCACGCAGTCACGGGGAGAACATGCAAACTCCACAAAGAAAGATCCCGAGCCCGGGATTGAACCCAGAACTATTCAGGACCTTTGTATTGTGAGGCAGACACACTAACCCCTCTTTCACCGTACTGCCCAAAATAGGCAAATTAATATATGTAAACATTTTTAGTAAATAACTTGAAAATAATTTATTCATGAATACATTTCATTCACCCACATTTTCTTAGCTTTTCTTTGTTTTATAATTTCAAATAGGACTAATGAAAATGTAATCAATTGTTTAAGTGGTTTGTATTTCCTCATCCCACCGCCGGATTGTAAGTAATGTAAATAATTCAATGTATATACTATGATGATTAACCTGTGTGATATCTGTATTATGTCAGAATTATTTGTTGAGGAACCCCAAGATGCAGAGATGGAGGCAGGCATGGAGTGAGAAAACATGATTTAATAAAGATAAGACAAAATCAAACAAAATGGTACTAACACAAAGCGTGCACGAGGCGGATAACAAACTAAGGGTCTTTAGCATAGAAGCTAGCAAGAAACAAAAAAGGGCCTAGAGTGGAAGCTAGCGGGTAGCAAACAGGAAAACAGAAGTCGTTACTTGTAGAGTGAAAACAAAACAGAAGCAGGGAACAAAAGACAGTAAGTTACAAACAAACGAACGTAGCTTACCGCTACGCTGCAATAAAACGACACGATAGCAACGACAGGAGCGACATGTGGCAACGACAATGATCCAGCCCTGACTGGAAGACAAAGTGGGTACAAATAGGAGCGGGCTGATTGACTACAGGTGTGGCCAGGTGCCAATCAGCCGCCAATGAGGTGACAACAGCACACAGGGAGACAAACAGGAAGCTGAACCAAAATAAGAGCACTTGAAAGGAAATAAAGACAGGAGATACTAAACACAGAGGAAACAAAGACAAATGCAGAGGAAACAACTAAAACAGACAAACTGTCAGGGGAAAGCCTGACATATTATGCTGATAGTATATATATGTACCATGAATTGATTAACGTGGACCCCGACTTAAACAAGTTGAAAAACGTATTCGGGTGTTACCATTTAGTGGTCAATTGTACGGAATATGTACTGTACTGTGCAATCTACTAATAAAAGTATCAATCAATCAATCAATCAAGTATTGTTACTTGAAAAATGGAAAAATAAAGGATTAAAAATAAATACAATAAAAAAATAAGCTGGATACAAAATGCATGCTTTTCATTCCGCAAAATATGTGTTTTTCAAGCCTGTGACTCTTCAGAGGAGTGCTTTGATTTGTGGAGACAAAATGAGTGTTTAGACTGGGAAGGGAGGAAGTGGGACTCTCATCCTGGCAGAAGCTGGGCCACTGAACAAGTCAATATTTGTCTGTGGCGACAAGAGATTGCAGTTAGAGCGGTCGTTTGGGTGCAGGGGCAGGGCTGAAGAGAGGGGGGGCGGTTGGCTTTGCACATGAGAGAAAAAGACTAGTGGGGGAACAGCTCCACACCTGTGGGTCTTGCATCACATTTGAAGGCAGCAACATGTGCAACTGTCAAATCCAATCCTTCATCGTGGCCCTTGTTGCATCACATGTTACATTTTGTACCTCCTGGATGTTGAAATCTATCTCAGCTGGCCAGTGCGCAGAGGTGTTGGCCTCACATCCACCGCTCACTCCAAAAGCCTTTTGGTTGGGGATTTATGAGCCGCGGCATCAAGAGTTTAAAGGCAAACAAACTCCAAACACACTTTTACAGCGCCCTAAAGCAATATCACCGCGAGAAAGCCCTCATCTGCTTCATATTTACACCCCGGAGCCAATATCATATCGAGCCAATCATGCATGCAGGACGGGCTGGGCTCAACTCGATGTTGTTGTCGGTGGGATGAGCTGCGCTCACAACTTGTCGGATGCTGTTAGCCTTGCGAGTTCAATTTGGGCTAAGTCACCCAGAAGACCAGCTGACCCAAGCACTGCGAAAAAGGAGGGCGGGAGGGGAGCGGAGGGGAGGTGTAAGGGAAATGGCCCTGCTCGGAAAAACAACAGTCGTATGCTACGGAAAACACTTAAATGTTGTCAATGCGTGTGTGTGTGTGGTCTGAGTGTGTGTGGGAGAACCATCCCAACACTTATGGCCGGGTTCAAGTGTTAAAGATGAGCCGTTTAATTGCATTAGTGAAATATGTGCATGGCAAGATAGACATTTTAATTTTGGGGGTACGGTATTGCATCCACTTAGGACTTTTCCTCAGTGTTACTTAATAAGATGACATTATTACAGTGGTGCTCCGGGTTTCATTAGCTCTACCAAGAGTTTGTCTGAACACTGACACCGTTTTTTCTGTT
Organism: Nerophis ophidion; assembly: GCF_033978795.1. Classification (NCBI taxonomy): domain Eukaryota; kingdom Metazoa; phylum Chordata; class Actinopteri; order Syngnathiformes; family Syngnathidae; genus Nerophis; species Nerophis ophidion. Next base: position 62,713,148 of record NC_084617.1, on the reverse strand, counting down.
AGTTTACTTTGTGATTACAGGACTTTTTTTACGATCACTGTGCTCCCTCGACTAGATCATTTGTTTGGTATATCCTGTCCTGTCCTGGTGCTCTTGTTTTTATAGTCTTTCCTGTTTGGTTTCTGTGTTTTGCTGTACCTTTACTTTCTGTTCTTTGTCCTACCTGCACACCTCTTCCACATAGTTCTATTTATGTCTACTTTGTTCTCTATTTCAGTGCTGGTTCATTAACTAGTGTATGCCCTAGTGTTGTTCTGTTACTTCTCTTCTGCCTGATACCTGATTAAACAACCTTCTTGCCTTCTCTGCATTCTGGGTTCACACCAACAGCTACTTTGCGCCACGTCACACTGTTAGTAATTCATTCCAAAAGGTAAGGAAATAACTGAATGGTATCAAAAGTGGGGGTAAAAAATGTAATCAGAAACACATACAACAAAATCGAGCACCAAGGTTTCTCTCACTCGGACACGGGTCACCGGGGTGCCCCTCTAGAGCCAGGCCTGGAGGTGGGGCTCGATGGCGAATGCCTGGTGGGGAGGCAACGTGGGTCCCCCCCTCCAATGGGCTCACCACCCAAAGGAGGGGGCATAGAAGTCAGGAGAAGTCAGGTGCTCTGTGAGCTGGGCAGCAGACGGAGGCAGGGCCCTTGGCGGTCCGATCTTTGGTTGCAGAAACTTTCACTTGGGACGTGGAACGTCACCTCGCTGAGGGTGAAGGATCCTGAGCTGATGAGCAAGGTAGTGAAGTTCCGGCTGAATCTAGTCGATCTCACTTTGGCCCTGGAACCAGACCTCTCAATAGGGGCTATACTCTATTCCACTATGACGTTGCTAGTAGTGAGAGGCAATGAGCAGGGGTAGAAATACTTGTTGCCTCTTGGTTTAGAGCCAGCATGTTGGAGTTTAACTCAGTAGACGAAAAAGTATTTTTCTTCAGCCTCCGGGGCAGGGGACGGGTTCTAACCGTTGTTTGTGTTTACGCACCAAACAACAGTTCAGAGTACCTGCACTTTTTGGAGTGCCTAGAGGGAGTACTGGAGAGTTTTCCCTCTGGTGGTTCCCTTCTTTGACTGGGAGACTTCAATGCTCACATTGGCAAAGACAGCGAGACCTGGTGAAGCGTGATTGGGAAGAATTAACCAGAGTGGTGTTTTGTTGTTGGACTTTTGTGCTCGTCACAAATTGTCCATAACAAACGTCATGTTCAAACATAAGGGTGTCCATATGTGCACTTGGCACCAGGACACCCTAGGCCACAGTTCGATGATCGACTTTGTGGTTGTATCATTGGATTTGCGGTCTTACACATCTTCCAATGAGGAAGCAGTGCCTGGAGACTCCGCGGTGGTCTCTTTTATATCTGGGGCTGAGGGTGCCCAGATAGTTAAGAAGCTCCACGGTGGCACGGCCTCGGGGGTGGACAAGATCCGCTTGGAGTTCCGTAAGGCTCTGGATGCTGTGAAGCTGTTGTGGTTGATAAGACTTTGCAGCATTGCATGGACATCGGAGGCGGTGCATATGGATAGGCAGACAGGGATGGTTCCTCTATTTAAAAACGGGAACCGGAGGAATTATCGTGGGATCACACGCCCCAGCCTTCCTGGTAAGGTCTATTCAGGAGAGGAGGCTACATCAGATAATGGAACCTCGGATTTAGAAGAAGCAGTGTGGTTTTGTCTTGGTGGACCGATTCTATACTCTGAGGATGCATAGGATTTTTCCCAAACAGTCTACATGTGTTTGGCGGACTTGGCAAGGATATTCGACCATGTACCTCGGAAAGTCCTGTGGAGAGGGCTCAGAGAGTATGGGGTATCGGACCGCCTGATTGTGGCAGTCCGCTCCCTGTATGATCAGTCTCAGAGCTTGGTTCGCATTGCTGGCGGTAAATCAAACTAGTTTCCAGTGAGGGTTGGACTCCGCTATGGCTGCCCTTTGTTACCGATTCTGTTCACAACTTTTATGGACAGAAATTCTAGGCGCAGTCAGGGCGTTGCGGGGATCTGGGTTGGTGGCTGCAGGATTAGGTCTCTGCTTTTTGCAGATGATGTGGTCCTGCTGGCTTCATCTGACCAAGATGTTCAGTTCTCACTGGATTGATTTGCAGCTGAGTGTGAAGCGACTGGGGTTGAATATCAGCACTTACAAGTCCAAGTCCATGGTTTTTGCCCGGAAAAGGGTGGAGTGCCATCTCCGTGTTGGGGAGGACATCCTGCCCCAAGTGAAGGAGCTCAAGTACCAAGGTACTTGGGGTATTCGGTTCACGAGTGAGGAAAGAGTGGATCGTGATATCGACAGGTGGATTGGTGCAGCGTCTACAGAGATGCGGGCCCTGTATCGGCCCATCGTGGTGAAGAAGGAGCTAAGCCGAAAGGCAAAGCTCGCAAAAGATAGAACTCTTCAGCATGAATGCCAGGCATCGTGTTTGGAGAAAACCAACCACCGCTCAACACCAGGCCAATACCATCCCTACAGTGAAGCATGGCGGTGGCAGCATAATGCTGTGGGGATGTTATTCAGCGGCAGAAACTGGGAGACAAGTCAGGATAGAGGGATAGATGAATGCAACAATGTACAGAGACATCCTGAATGAAAACAAACACTTCCCATCCAACCTGATGGAACTTGAGAGGTGCTGCAAAGAGGGATGGGTGAAACTGCCCAAAGATAGGTGTGCCAAGTTTGTGGCATCATATTCAAAAAGACTGGAGTGTTATGATCCATAGCCCGGATCATGTTTTGACTTCCTCAGTTCTGTCTTCTGCACACCTGGGTTTGTGTTTTTCAGTTCCAATGGGTGCTTATTGGTTTCACCTGCCTCTGGTTAGTGAAGTGAAGTGAATTATATTTATATAGCGCTTTTCTCTAATGACTCAAAGCGCTTTACATAGTGACACCCAATATCTAAGTTACATTTAAACCAGTGTGGGTGGCACTGGGAGCACGTGGGTAAAGTGTCTTGCCCAAGGACACAACGGCAGTGACTAGGATGGCGTAAGCGGGAATCGAACCTGCAACCCTCAAATTGCTGGCACGGCCACTCTACCAACCGAGCTATACCGCCCCAGTGTTTGGCACGCTCACCTGCTGCCAAGCACTAATCAAAGAGCTACGTCCTGCCTTTTCCGGTCAGTCAGTCTGGCTTCCTAATTTGCTACACGCAACAGTTGACAATGTTTTTTTCCTGTTTTTGTATGCTAGCTCCCACGTTAGCCTCCTTAAGCTTTGCTTACCGTGCTATGAGCACGCTTTTGTTTGTGCCTGCCAGATTTATTGGTAAAATAAATAATGTCCTACCTACACGCTGTGTCTGAAGTCCGTCTGCATCTTGGGAGAACGACCCCCACCCCATTACCATGCGACCCGATCGTCACATTGAGCATGAAATTACTGCCAAAGGTGATTCAACAAAGTATTGAGCAAATGTTTTGAATATTTATGTACAAGTGATTTTTACATTTTTAATAAATTAGCTAAACTAAAAAATCATGTTGACATTGTCATTAGGAGGTATTGTCTGTAGAGGTTTGAGGACAAAAAGGAATGTATTCCATTTTGGAACAGGGCTGTGAAAAAGTGAAGCACTGTGAATACTTTTCAAATGCACTGTATGAATACAAACTTGCTGCCTGTCACATGAAAATATATGGAAAGTTTGCTTTAACTTGAGCAGGGAGAATGTGTATAAAGTAATGTTGCAGTTATGGAAGTCATGTGATGAACACTTCGCATTTGCGCCAGTAGCAGTGCAGCTAATGGCTTGTTAATAGGTTTTTGAAGCGCAGCAGACGAGGCGGAGGTCAGTTTGTGAGAGCCGGACTGAACAAACACACACAGGTGCTTGCTCCTGTTGCCGTCGTGGGAGCTGTCGCAGCCCAAATGGGCCTTGTGAACGGTGTCACCAAAACACAAGTGTTTGCCTCACACATCTCCCTGCTGGTCTATCCCACCCAAGCAGCGCCAAATGCACAGTGTGTGTGTGTGTGTGTGTGTGTGTGTGTGTGTGTGTGTGTGTGTGTGTGTGTGTGTGTGTGTGTGTGTGTGTGTGTGTGTGTGTGTGTGTGTGTGTGTGTGTGTGTATGTGTGTGTGTGTGTGTGTGTGTGTGTGTGTGTGTGTGTGTTAATATGCATATGGACACCAAGATCTGACACATACCGCGCGTTGTCAACACTAACCCGACTTTCTCTGTAGCGTCCATCCACCTGTTGCCAGAACACACATACACACGCACGTACACACATGCACAAAGTACACATTTGCACACAATTACTTACTGAGTAAACAGTTGAATTTGAGTTTACACATAGTTAAGTTTCATTAAACCTTTTATTTTTACCATTTTACTCACTATTCAGTAAAATCACTTTCTTGATGGAAAATCAATTTTCTAGTTTATCATCAATCAAACTATATTTATACAGCACTTTTCATTCACGAGCAAGCGACAACACTAAGTGATTTACGCTAGTAAGAAAAAAAACAAGAAGAAAAGAAAAGCCACGCACGCACAGTACTATTGACAATAACAAAACATGGATTGGGGAAAAAAATGCCACCTTTGAAGCGTCCATACGGGAGAATAGCAAAGTAACGCCATCTCAAAAGATAATATAAAACATATTTGAAAATATATTTGAAAATAAAATACAGAAGATTAATTAATTCAAATTATAAAATACTGTAGCTGAGATACGCACCAGCGCCTCCATCCACCCCAAAGGGAATAAGTGGTAAAAAATGGATGGATGGATGGATGGATGGATGGATAAAATACTGAGAAAAATAGTAGTAATAATAGCAATAAATAAAATTTAAAATTACAGAAGGCAAATTAACAACCTAAGAAGAGTTTAAAATGTTCAGTACAAATTCTGATTAAAACGGTTTGCAGTTAACCTTTTTTTCTTTAAAAAAAACAAAAAACATCAACGGTCTCTGGAGTCCTGAGGCTATTTGGCAGGTTGTTCCACAGGCGGGAGCCATCATATTGGCTTTTAGCATTAGTGATAAATACAGCCCTCTCATACTATTTGCAGAAAATGCGACCGCATTTTGTTCAGGACAGCACACACGGAAGCTAATACAGATAATAATAATAAATAAATAAATCAAAGCCATAGTTTGACAAAAAACATCCTTGACTCAAAATAAAACTTAAACAAAATACACAATGTATGATATGTGTATGTTTATTGCTCAGGTATATAGGTTGTTCAAGGTAATTTTACTTGTGTACCTAATGTTCATTCTTGTGTCATTAATTAAGTTAAAGTTATATCACACATTCTGTACTCATCTGTTAAAGAACAACATTTCTGTCAACTCTTAGTCTTCCGTTTGTTGATGTACTTATATTATTGTAAATGCTAGAAACCATTAACTCTACTATCATGGTAAGCTAGTACATATTATACCCAAGAATTAAACAAATGATTAGTTATTGTGGTGACTCAGAGAAGGCGTAGGATTAAATGAGCTATGCTTCTTTCTACTCCTTTTCGGACATGTTGATTGATGAAACCCTTGAAGGTGTTATGCGTGCTCAAAATAAACTAAACTATTACCATTTGGTTTTGACCATCTTAAAGGATGTAAATATAGACAAGTTTGTCATGAGGTGTTGTTTTGTCGGATGAGAATTATCGAGACTGCTCCTGCTCAGCGAGGGGATTGACGCTTGTTATGAGTAACTGTCCGAGGGATTAAGACTCACAATGTACAGTTAATAACATAAAGCGTCTGGTTAGGGGGTCTGAAAAGAGGGGGTCCGGTGGCAGTCTAGACAATAAGCATCTGATCCACCAAAACAAGCACTCCCATCCTGATGCTATAGCAATATAGCATTTTCCATCACTCATAACCAAGCCTCTTCTTCCTAAAGCGACCATGTTTAAAAGCACACATGCTTTATTGACTGAATTCTCTGCCTGTTTTCAAATGGTAGTCGTTATCTAGGGATAACGGGTAAATTTCGAGTTATATTTGTGCCGTTGGAGATAACAAAGGCACATTTTGAGCACATAAAAACAATATTTTGCAAACACATTCATCATATTATGTATGAGACAAATGTAACTCAGGCAAAAATACATTTCTTTAAATGTTTTGTTTCCCTTCAAAATATAATGTATGTGCTTGAAAAATACTTTTTTTGTGCTTAAAATCATCTGCCTTTGCCACCTCAGAATTAAAGCACAACTATAACTCCATGCATGCATACTTCACATGCTGTACTGATTCAATATTTTTTGAATATAATTTTTTTTTAAATACATCTGCCACTATTACTATTGTATGTGTGTGTTGTATTTATCAATACACTATTATTTGTATTATATTTTTATTACAGTTGCATACATGGCTGTGAGAAAAGAGGTGATTGCACTACAGAGACAGATGTCCTCCGTCCTAGGTGTGTGTGTCTACATATTTGGACCGTCAGAAAACAAAATTAAACATTGTCTAATCAGCAATTTCCTCTTATAATTGTACAGCTGCTGGATGAGGTTAGGGGCTGATCAAAACAAATTAATTTTGTGTCCTAAAGTGTTACTTTTTTATAGGCAAACAATTTTCTCGTAGAATATATATTTTTAACATATTTTTTCCATATGAAAAACAATTTTAAAGTATTTTTGGGTATATTTTAAGTGCAGCATCTCCCCATGAGCACATGGTTGCACCGCAGGGCTGCTTCTAAAAATATCCATAAAAAGTGGTACATGTCTACTGCTTGTTTGAAAACACAGCAAAACACTACAGGTAGCATGATAAGATAAATGTGCATTAAATGACAGAGTGTCTTCTACTTTGTGGTAAAGCTGCATAGTACACGAAAAACCTCATACACTTTTTTCGAATAAGGTGGTCTGCCCCAGTTTTTAATTGCACGTGCAATGTTAGTAAATTGCACGCAACACGGCCACTAATACAGTGCACCCTGAAAGTATTTACTGCGCTACATCAGATTCAATGGGACGCGTTTGTTTTCATCCAGGATGTCTCTGTACATTGCTGCATTCATTTTAGTCTAGTCAGAGAGCTGACCAAGAATCCACGGGTGACTTTATCAGAGCTACAGCATTCCTCTGTGGAGAAAGGAAAATCTTCCAGGAGGGCAAACCACTGCATGGTAAAGTAGCTAGACCGAAGCAAATTTTAATGAAAGTTTGTCAAAATGCACCAAAAGACTCTAAGAGCACGAAAACCAAAAGTATCTGGTCTAATGAGACAAAGATTGAACTCTTTGGTGTGAATGCCAGTGTCATGTTTGGAGAAAACCTGGCACCACTCATTACCAGGCCAATACCATCCCTCCAGTGAGGCATGGTGGTGGCAGCATCATGCTGTGGGGATGCAAGAACTGGGAGACTGGACAGGATGGAGAGAAATATGAATACAGCAATGTGCTGAGGCATCCCGGATAAAAACCAAAGCTTCTCATCCAACCTGATGGAGATTGAGAGGTGCTGCAACGAAAAATGAGCAAAACTGCCCAAGGATCCAATTGTCATCAAAAATACTTGAGGCTATAATTGCGCCAAAGGTAAATCAAGAAAGTATTTAACAAATGCTGTTAATACGTGATTTTATATATATATATGTATATATATATATATTTTTTTTTAATGAATTTATACGTTTTTTGCAATTTAATTTGAAAAAATAACCTTTTCACTGTGTCTTTATAGGGTATGGTCTGTAGAATTTTATGGACAAAAATAATGTATTCCATTTTGGAATAAGGCTGTAACATAACAAACATGAAGGTCCTGAGTAGTCCTGAGTTCAATCCCGGGCTCGGGATCTTTCTGTGTGAAGTTTGCATGTTCTCCCCGTGACTGCGTGGGTTCCCTCCAGGTACTCCGGCTTCCTCCCACTTCCAAAGAGATGAACCGGGGGATCGGTTGATTGGCAACACTAAAACTGGCCCTAGTGTGTGAATGTGAGTGTGAATGTTGTCTGTCTATCTGTGTTGGCCCTGCGAGCAGATGGCGACTTGTCCAGGGTGTACGCTGCCTTCCCCCCGATTGTAGCTGAGATAGGCTCCAGCACCCCCCGCGACCCCGAACGGAATAAGCAGTAGAAAATGGATGGATGGCATAACAAAATGTGGAAAATGTGAAGCGCTGTGAATACTTTCCGGATGTGATCCACGCTATTTTATGGATAGCACACATTGATTAGCACGTGGTATTTGGAGTTTAGTAGATCAGACTCTTAGTGATACCAATTTATGTTGAACAGTTGGCTGTACTGTACTTACAGTATGTAATGCATGTGCATATTCCCATCCTTTTGCAAAGCTTGCCTGTTGACCTTAAAAGCACAGTCATTTACCCACACACATCTTTCCTCATGTTGATTGCATCAATTAATAGCGCTGACTGCTATCCTTGACATCTTTGAAACCAAAGCCAAACGTCTTCAATAACAGGGTTACGGTACACGTCTAAATGTGCCTTAAAAAACAGTCTTCCCACGGGTGCACCACTACACAAACCACCTCCCTTCTTCTCATTCGCTGGCTGCAAATTGCTTGCATATCTACTCAAGGATCCCAGAAAATCAACACGCCCATGAAAACTGTTTAGGTTTCCGTAACAGCCGAGGAAAGTGAAGCATTAGCATGAGTTTTAATGGTAAGTTACCTTTTTGTGAGCAGGAAATCAGACAAAATAATATAAGTGGTCCCCTCCTATCATTGTCATTCAGGGTAAGTATCACTCCACCCGTTGGAGTGCTGAAGGGCTCTACATTAGACCAACGTAATGTATGACATATGTAACTAAATATACAGTTTGGAATATCCCCCACCCACCAGGATCATTTGTTAGAACTTGACAACTCAAGAAGGGCTACAAATGGTTGGTTGGTTGGTTGTTATGATTTTGGACTTTTTTTTCCTAAAAGATTTATCGTCTTGGACAAGACTTAGCAACTTTAGGTGAGAACATTAGGCATGGATGGAACTATTACAGTAAAATATTACACCAGATTCCTTGGAGTAGAAGAAGAATCTACCATGAGCTGGTGGACTTGAACCGGGGTGTCAAACTGTTTTTTATTGAGGGCCACTTCATAATCATGGCAGCATTCAGAGGGCCGCATCTAAAACTGAATATATATATATATATATATATATATATATATATATATATATATCAGGGTTTCCCACACATTCATTTATTTGTGGCGACCCGCCACGAAAGAATTACAGCTGCCTTTGACTCGCTCGACCGCTCATAACAGCAATGGGACTCTGTCTGTGAATGGAACTTGTAGTTACATATTATATAAATATGTAAATATTATATAAATATGTACATAAAGGTCGCCACCGCCGCTGCCTCTCACACCCTACCCCCACCGCCGCTCTACCACACCACCACAATTAGATGCCTGACCTGTGGGAAACACTGTATATATATTTATATATATACATATGTAGGGCTTCACGGTGGCAGAGGGGTTAGTGCGTCTGCCTCACAATACGAAGCTCCTGCAGTCCTGGGTTCAAATCCAGGCTCGGGATCTTTCTGTGAGGAGTTTGCATGTTCTCCCCGTGAATGCGTGGGTTCCCTCCGGGTACTCCGGCTTCCTCCCACTTCCAAAGACATGCACCTGGGGATAAGTTGATTGGCAACACTAAATTGGCCCTAGTGTGTGAATGTGAGTGTGAAGGTTGTCTGTCTATCTGTGTTGGCCCTGCGATGAGGTGGCGACTTGTCCAGGGTGTACCCCGCCTTCCGCCCGATTGTAGCTGAGATAGGCGCCAGCGCCCCCCGCAACCCCAAAAGGGAATAAGCGGTAGAAAATGGATGGATGGATATATATATATAAATGTACATCATTTCACTAATGATATTATTACACAATTATTTTACTTACATTGTAAAAATCTTTAGATGTTGCTCAGTCACTTGAATTTTATCATAAAAAATGTTGTTTACAGCATATTACTGTAAATGGATACAAAGTATCACTGTTTTTATATGTATGTTTTTAAATGTCTCACAACTGAGCTGGCAGTCTTTTCTACTGTAAAATTTAAGTGTGTTGGTTTTACAGTGTATCACTGTAAATTAATAAAAAAACAGCACTATTATTTTTGTTATGGTTAAAAAAAAATCTGATCTGAGAGCGAACTATATATATATATATATATATATATATATATATATATATATATATATATATATATATATATACATACAGTATATATATATATATATATATATATATATATACAAACCCCGTTTCCATGTGAGTTGGGAAATTGTGTTAGATGTAAATATAAACGGAATACAATGATTTGCGAATCCTTTTCAACCCATATTCAATTGAATGCACTACAAAGACAAGATATTTGATGTTCAAACTCATAAACTTTATTTTTTGGGGGGGAAATAATAATTAACTTAGTATTTCATGGCTGCAACACGTGCCGAAGTAGTTGGGAAAGGGCATGTTCACCACTGTGTTACATCACCTTTTCTTTTAACAACACTCAATAAACGTTTGGTAACTGAGAAAACTAATTGTTGAAGCTTTGAAAGTAGAATTCTTTCCCATTCTTGTTTTATGTAGAGCTTCAGTCGTTCAACAGTCCGGGGTCTCAGCTGTTGTATTTTACGCTTCATAATGCACCACACATTTTCGATGGGAGACAGGTCTGGACTGCAGGCGGGCCAGGAAAGTACCCGCACTCTTTTTTTACGAAGCCAAGCTGTTATAACACTTGTCTTGCTGAAATAAGCAGGGTGGTCCATGATAACGTTGCTTGGATGACAACATATGTTGGTCCAAAACCGAATGGACCTTTCAGCATTAATGGTGCCTTCACAGATGTGTAAGTTACCCATGCCTTGGGCACTAATACACCCCCATACCATCACAGATGCTGGCTTTTGAACTTTGCGCCTATAACAATTCAAATGGTTATTTTCCTCTTTGTTCTGCAGGACACCACATCCTCTGTTTCTAAATATAATTTGAAATGTGGACTCGTCAGACCACTGAACACTTTTCCACTTAGCATCAGTCCATCTTAGGTGATCTCGGGCCCAGCCAAGCCGGCGGCGTTTCAAGATATTGTTGATAAATGGGTTTGGCTTTGCATAGTAGAGTTTTAACTTGCACTTACAGATGTAGCAACCAACTGTAGTTACTGACAGTGGTTTTATGAAGTGTTCCTGAGCCCATGTGGTGATGTCGGTTTTTGATGCAGTACCGGCTGAGGGATCAAAGGTCCGTAATATCATCGCTTACGTGCAGTGATTTCTCCAGATTCTCTGAATCTTTTGATGATTTTACGGACCGTAGATGGTAAAATCCCTGAATTCCTTGCAATAGCTCGTTGAGAAATGTTGTTCTAAAACTGTTCGACAATTTGCTTACAAAGTTGTGACCCTCGCCCCATCCTTGTTTGTGAATTATTTAACATTTCATGGAAGCTGCTTTTATACCCAATCATGGCACCCACCTGTTCCCAATTTGCCTGCACACCGGTGTGATGTTCCATATAAGTGTTTGATGAGCATTCTTCAACTTTATCAGTATTTATTGCCACCTTTCCCAACATCTTTGTCACGTGTTGCTGGCATCAAATTCTAAAATTAATGTTTATTTGCAACAAAAAAAAAAGTTTATCAGTTTGAACATCAAATATGTTGTCTTTGTAGCATATTCAACTGAATATGGGTTCAAAATGATTTGCAAATCATTGTACTCCGTTTATATTTACATCTAACACAATTTCCCAACTCATGTGGAAATGGGGTTTGTATATATATTTATTATTACTTTTTTAACTACGCAATGAATGATATGTTGCATTATTCGACAATGTTAAAGTTGGAAAGGAATGCAATTGCATGCAATACTTGTATTTTTTTATGTCAAAATGGAAATATGTTTCATAAGAATAGATTAAGTACTTTATTGGTGCAAATGCGGCAACGTGGCTCGGTTGGTAGAGTGGCCAAGACAGCGACCCAAGGGTTCCAGGGTCGATTCCCGATTCCGCCATCGTTGTCACTGCTTGGGCAAGACACTTTACCCATATGCTCCCAGTGCCACCAACACTGGTTTAAATATAGCTTTTAAAATGTTTTATTTTAATATGTAAAGCACTTTGAGTTTCTGGAGAAAATATTTACTCTCACATACAATATTATTTCAAGGCGTTTGCGGCCCACATAAAATGTCTCCCGGGTTTTGAGTTGGATACATCTGGACTAGAATCTAACTAGACCGTTTTGTTTTGTTTTTTTTAATATAAACAAATGAACAGTAAGACATGCCAATTTGTTTTTTGTATATGTATATGTGAATGTGAGCGTGAATGTTGTCTGTCTATATGTGTTGTCCAGGGTGTACGACGCCTTCCGCCAGAATGCAGCTGAGATAGGCTCCAGCACCCCCCGCGACCTCCCAAAAAAGGGACAAGCGGTAGAAAAATGGATGAATATATCATATTTTGTACGGCCAAACATTTGCCTGCAATCGTGTGCCCCAAATGAACAATCCCATATGTTGGTGGCTCACTTTCTGTGCTCCTTTTACTGAGAGTGATAGCAAAATATTCCACCACGGGGCCAAAGAAAGTTGCGAGTGGCAAAAGTTGGATGAAGAGGGTGAGAAACGGTCATAATTAAAAAAAAATACTTGTAGCAAAATACAAATGTGCCGTTCGCTTCACTCTCCCCTTTCCTGTCCTGATTGTATAGATCAGTGGGTCTCAAATTATTATTTTTCTTTATCAATTATCACCTCAAAAACACTTAACACTCCAAGTATCACCATAACGACCAGGATTAAAAATCCAGTTGCGTAGTAGGCCAAAGTATTAATTAAAAACAAAGGCAGAAATGTTATTTATCAATTGTATTTTATCTCTTTGGCCACTGTAACATTACACAGTTTGAGCAGTAACACTGTGTTTGAATATAAGATAATAAAACATTGTGCTTAAATAATGACTTTAATCTTTTGCGTACCACTCAATGGCGCCCTTGTACCACAAGTTGTACACGTACTACAGTTTGAGAATCCCTGGCGTAGACGGTTCGTTGTGTTCGATATAAATTGGTGAACTTAACTAAAATGTTCAATTACGGTTTATATGTATTTTGTATTTTCTGCATGCAAATCTATAATTATTCTCTAGAAAATGTGTTTTGTGGTTATAATTTTGTGTCGAACAAATTGAACAGATTTATATTATTTTTGGTGGGGATAACAGCTATATTTTGGACTTTTTAAAATGAAAACCGAGGCACATGTGATTGCACATAACAGAATCATAATATCATAATAAATGCGTGATATTGTTTTAGGCCAAATGTTCCGCCATGTGTATAAAGGAGAGGCCAGAGAGGTGCTGCATGGTAATGAGCAGAGCTCCTGGTTATCATTTAGGCCAGAGATGCCGCTTCCGAAGACAGCGACGGCTTGGCCAGACCTGAATGTGCTGCCCTTGCATCCCTTCCGGATACGGTTGCTCTCGGGGCTCATCAGCCCTTAGGACACAAAGATCCTCTTCACGCGCTTCTCTATCCAGCCCATTGTGAGCCTCTCCTGCTCCAGGCCTAAATGCAGCATCTGTCACTATAGCTGGCCCTGGAGCCAGTTCAGCTGCTGGCTGGTGCACTCAGGTGCTCAGGTCTCCATGCTAAATCACCAGAGGTTAATAAAGCTGGATTAACTTTGCAGCACAGGCTGAGCCTTAAAGGGATGTATTATGACCCCCACTCATGCATCGGCAGTTACATGTTGTGATTCAAATGTCATATTAAAGGTCTTATACAATGTATTTGGGGATAGTGAGGAAAATTTACACCGCAGAATGTTGTGGGTTGAAAGTAATGGTATTGTTCAACAAGAAAAGCAAGAAAGCAGTCCATCCATCTCATGTTTAACAGTGGAAAAAGGCGAAGGTACTCTACTTTCAGTGAATAGTCAAACCACGGCCAATGGTCTGCTGTCCTCTGTTGGCAAGACAGTAGAACTACATCAACATTGGGGAAATGAATTTCAGACAAAAAAGAAAATTGTCATTGTTAGATAATAAAATAGTCAATTGCAGGTTACAATTTAGGATAGATAACTGAGTCAGTAAACAGAGACTTCTTCACTACAGCTATGACTTAAACCTTTTATTTTTATTTTTTTCATATAATGCCCGATTGTAGCTGAGATATGCACCAGCGCCCCGCGACCCCAAAAGGAATAAGCGGTAGAAAATGGATGGATGGATGGACCTTTTATTGCCTAATGAACAGGTGTCAGATCTGGCCTCTGGAAATTATGTACGTCAATAAAGTACTTAATCTATTCTTCCAAAATATATTCCTTCTTTCAATTTTGAAAAAAATACATGTAGCGCATGCAGTTGCATATCTTGCAATTTTAATGCTATACAATAATATAACAAATATCATCAATCCATCCCAAAAAAAATGTTTTAAATAAAAAATAAATATTTAAATATCTGATTGACTTATGCTTCCAAAACAAGTTATTCATCAAATTGTACACTGCAAAAAGTACAGTGGATAATACAGTAAACAAGTCAAAAACAGTAAAGCGGCCGACCAGAAACTTGAGGGTTCTTCCCGGTTCGATCTAGCTCTCGTCATCGTAGTCACTGCTATTGTGTCTTTGAGCAAGGCATTTTAACCAACTTATTCCCAGTGCTACCTACGTTGGTAAAGTGAACTGAAGTGAATTATATTTATATAGCGCTTTTCTCTCAAGACTCAAAGATAAAGAAACCCATTATCTACATTTTTAAGCTGTATTTAAACCAGTGTGGGAAGCACTGAGAGCAGGTGGGTAAAGTGCCTTGCCCAAAGACACAACGGCAGAGACGAGGACTGCGGAAGCGGGGATCGAACCTGGAATCCTCAAGTTGCTGGAACCAGCCGAGCCACGCTGCCCAAATGTAGATAAGCACTTTGAGTCACTGGAGAAAAAGCGCTAAATAGATATCATTTACTTCACTAATCACCAGAATTGGAAGAAATCACAGTAATTTACCATAAAAACTGTATATTTTACAGTAAAAAAAAAAAAGGCAGCTCGGTATAATTCTACATTAAAAAAACTGTGGTGTCATTTTTCCATTTACAATAAAACACCGGGAAAATAACAACCATATATTTTATAGTAAAAAAAAAAAAAAAAAAAGTCAGCTTAGTCACCATTTTACCTTAAAAAAAACTGTGGTACCATTTTTGGCTCCATAATAATAATCTGGGAGGTTCAAGGTTCAAGGTGACTTTATTTGTACCCAAAAGTAGATTTGTTGTGCAGTCTAAAAAGGGAGGAAGATATCTGTATATTAATTATTATTATATATATTTTTTTCAAGTATTAAAACAAAACAAACTACACTATGACAAAGTACTCAACATGCTGCCTGGGACTAGGACCAGAGAAATAAGAAATTAAGTCAGATTAGGATAAAACAGTAAGATAAAATGAACATGAATAAATAAATATGTGCAATATAGCTATATTTTGTTTATAAAAATAGCTGTTCCTATACCGAGATGTTTTGCATCTTGGTACCCGGCCTAAGCCACCAACCAGACGGTAGGAGGTAGAACTCACCATAAGGAGGGTGAGAGACTTCTGCTGTACTCGAGTTGGCATTCCATTGTACCTGGCTGGACTCCAAACTCAGCTGGGGCTTAGTCTTTTTCCGTGGCTTAGGGGTTGACCTCCAAACCTTGACACCGGACAAAAAGATAAAGCCGATTCAATAAAAGCACGATAAAGCAAAATCGTCACGGCTTTATCAACTTGAAAGAAGGACATTTCCCTTTAAACAGTTAAGACACTTGGGACCCCTTTTGCACACTGCATCACAGTTATCCGTAAAATTCTAAGTACTGTCAATAAAGGTCCCAACTAAATTGCACACATTTGACGGTTTGTCCTTTAATAATGGAGCCCTCATATGTAATTCCTGCCTGCCTTCTATAATCAATAATCATATTTGGTTTTGGATCTGTTCACTTGTAGACATGAACCTTCACACCAATTCATAAAGTCATTAATAATGTTTGTTCTCATTGACCTGAAGGAGACTGAAAATTATTGTCGTCTGCACACTTAAAAATAGTTGGATTTTTAAAAGTGCTCTGACACATATGTGTGCTCTGTTTGTTTAAAATACAGGTTTAAAATACAAGTTGAAAAATGTATTCAGGTGTTACCATTTAGTGGTCAATTGTACAGACTATGTACTGCACTGTGCAATCTACTAATAAAAGTCTCAATCAATCAATCAACACTGGCCTGCAGTTTTTCAAATTGGAAAAACATTGATGTAGTGGTTCACACAACCTCCTTTCATATTTTATTGGACTGATTCCATCTCAATGACAATCAGTGTGAATGGTAGTTTGTCTACTGATGTTCAGATGTTTACCTACAGTCAGCTGGGACATGCTCCATTTTCCTCTAAACTAATCCTAACCTTCATTTAAATTTCAGTGCCTTGTAAAAGCTACCATATTTCTGTTATTAATATCTGCCCGGGGCTGCTGAGAAAGGAAAAGGCTGGATAGTCAATTATTAACAGTGTGCAAATGTCCACACTTGGACTCATTTTCTATTTTCTGTATTCTTTCTTCATTTTTAAGTGACTGCAAAAAGATAAATCTGTCTCAAATAGATATGTTGCCATGGGCTTTGCTATTCTCAGAAACACTTCATAATTTCTAAACCAGTGCTTCTCAAATGGGGGTACGCGTACCCCTGGGGGTACTTGAAGGTATGCCAAGGGGTACGTGAGATTTTTTTTCAAATACTCTAAAAATAGCAAGAATTCGAAAATCCTTTATAGATATATTTATTGAATACTACTTCAACAAAATATTAATGTAAGTTCATAAACTGTGAAAAAAAATGCAACAATGCAATATTCAGCGTTGACAGCAAGATTTTTTGTGGACATGTTCCATAAATCTTGATGTTAAGGATTTGAGCAATATTTTGCACTGTTATACAATTTAATAAATCAGAAAGTGATGACATGGTGCTGTAATTTACCTCTTTATCTCTTTTTTTCAACCAAAAATGCTTTGCTCTGATTAGAGGGTACTTGAATTAAAAAAAATGTTCAAAGGGGGTACATCACTGAAAAAAGGTTGAGAACCACTGGTCCAAACCATTTTACCTCTAGTTTTTGAATTACGTATTAAAATAAAAATTGGTCGTCATCGTTCTAATGCGATGAGATGGCGACTTGTCCAGGGTGTACCCCACCTTTCGCCCGATTGTAGCTGAGATAGGCTCCAGCGGCCCACGTGACCCAGAAGGGAATAAGCAGTAGAAAATTGATGAATGGATCTTTCTAATATTCTTATTCGCAATGAAAAATAACCCTCACCTAAGTGCATTACTGTACTTTGTTCTGCCAAAATTCATCAACTGAATTACAAAATGGAACACATTTATGTAATTAGTAGATTTTTATTGATTTTTCATGCTTGACATTACCAGTGCTAACAACAGAATGTAAGTCTTGATATTAGATCACAAAGCAGATAGTTACACTTGCATGCAATAACAATAACAGGTCATTATTTCAGCAGTTTGTTTCTTATTATTTCCATGGACTGCTATCCAGTCCTTCTCCTACTTTAGGTTTTGGCCGGATGGTCTTGCTCTGGTGCCACGGAGGGCAAGCGGGTGGGAGGGGCTTGCGATTCTGGTAAGATTTGCTCCCTGTTGACAAAATCACAGATCCTGTCGGCAGAATTCGAGAGTTTTCCCCTTTTGAAGACGTTAGAGTCTCTGATCTGGCACGTGGGCCAACAATGATAGACGCACATGTCTTGGGGATGATGGTGGTCATCGTCCGAGTCAGAGCCCGCCCTCTCCTGGACAGAGTCGTTGCTGGAGGCTTGTGTTTCTTGTCGTGACTTTTACCTTCATGTTCTTTGAGAGTCGCCATCTGCATTTTGCATTCCAATTCCTTCAGGGCACAGTCCGTGTAGGTCTGCATCTCTTTACGCACCTGTGAAAGCTGCTTTTCAAACTCATCTCTTAGAGACATTTTGGTGTCTTCTAACTTCTTTTCAAAGATAACACGCAAAGCGTTTTCTCTGGGATCCGTTCCATCCTTGCTCTTGCCTTCTTCGTTCTTCTCCTCACCCACGTCCTCGTCCAAAGACTGTCTCTCTTTGAGTCGGTTCACCAGCTCCATTATGCTGCTCTTCGAAGTCCTCACGCCCACTTGTGATCGGATCTGGCTCCGTACCTGCTGGAAGACAGATTGCACCTTTGCCTGCGTCTCCTTGTCTTCAGCATCGCATTCATCCACACTTTCACCATAAGTGTTGATGTGCTCTTCCTGCACCCTTCCTCCTTCTTGCTGTTCTTCATCATTCATCTGAATTTGTGGATACGTCCCATTTGATGGTTCACTCATGTCTCTTTTGCTGATGTAATGCTTCTCCCAG
Organism: Nerophis ophidion; assembly: GCF_033978795.1. Classification (NCBI taxonomy): domain Eukaryota; kingdom Metazoa; phylum Chordata; class Actinopteri; order Syngnathiformes; family Syngnathidae; genus Nerophis; species Nerophis ophidion. Next base: position 62,694,666 of record NC_084617.1, on the reverse strand, counting down.
CTGTACTACGATGATATGAGTACTGTGGGCTTGGGAGGAGCCCGACTGACTGTCTAATTCCCAACAGGCAGGCTGAACACTTAGGGATTTGACACTACAATTGAGTGTAGTACAATATGTATTAAGTCAAATCAAACAGACAATAAGTGTCAGTTATGTAAGATTCAAACAAGCATGCCTTTAATCAAATTGAGCTCTTCTGCTATGAATAAAACACATCCAATATATTTATGATTCCATTCGTCATGTAATGTTGTTTCACCTACATGCGCATGCAGTTGTGTAGTCCTGCATCCCTTGACAGCAGATGGCCCCCTGGTAACAACGGGAAAAACAAAGATCCTTAAGGGACAGTGGAAAGTGTGCATTATAGAGTGGTTTCAGTTTGTGTTTGGCACTGGGACCAACCCAAATATTGGTTCAGTCCTGTGTTTGTTTGAAATTAACATACATGCATATTGTATTAAGTGTGTCTGGAAAACCACTTTGGAAACTTGCATTACGAGTCGTTGCAACAGTGAGGTTGGTGTAACTTTTTCCCTTTTCACAATTTTCTTCTCAGCCTGACGGATTTTTAGGTTGTCATTATTTTTTTACTGCAAGGGAATATGAAAACTTGGATTTGGCATTTGACAAGTTTTACTCAAACTAAGCAGGTGAGCAGCACAAATAAGGAATTTAGTGTCGAATTCATGAGCAGTGCTGTAATGAATTAAAGTCGAAAGAAGAAATATAAGAATCATAGACTCATCTCAAAATCGAAAATCAATCTAACAAATTGATCGCCAACAATTTGTAGCATCTAACAAAAGCATTTGATACGCTGAATTATTAATATTTGAATTAACATGCTATGACTTTTTTGATGTGGTTCTCAACTTGGTAAAAAGCAGCTTACCAAACAGTAAGAACTTTGTTAGATTAAGAGACCACACATCTGTATGCCAACACATATCTTGCAGAGTGCACGGGTTCTTTCTGAGACCAAAACTGTATAAGCTTTTACGCCTCAGAGCTTGTGGAAGTTTATTGTAGATAATAAATAATGCCTCTCAACTAGATAGTAGAAGGATGAGGACGTAATCCGACAAATTGGTACACTTTGACAACCAATTTATACCCAAGAAAAACGAGAAAGACTAAGACGCTTGGTTCAAACCCTTTTTCTTCGCGAGGATTAGGAATAATTTTTCGTCCAAACGGGGGTATAACAAGATTTTATCAGTCGACATCCTAATGACAGCAGACATTTAAGGATTCAAGTATTCAAGGAGCTTTATCGTACACATTTTCACATATGTGGTACGAAATTTGGACTTAGGTCCCGGCAAGTATTAAGAAAAACAGCAATAAATGGCAATACAGAAATATTGTACAGTAAGTGATGTTTAAAGAAGTCTGCAGTGAGCAGTAATCAGTGATGCGAACATTGTGATGCATTTTTTCTTATTAATGTTTCGCGTATGCTTAAAATGAGTAAAATACATAAATATTATACATTTTATTGTGAGTGTGTCTGTTACTACATTACATATAAGCTTACAGCTTGTATGTAGAACCTTAATGGAGGTGTTTGGATGTTTTTTTTAAGCATTTATAGGCAGAAAATTGTAACTCTTATAGGCTCCATCGTAACTGGACTTTTGATCGCATTTATTTACTATTTAGAATGCATTAAAAAAACATATGTGTTCTTGTCTAACATAAGGATTGTGAATGATAAGCGAAATTCCCCCAAAAATGTGCTGTTCCCCTTTAAGTTCATTTGTTGCAATCAATTTAGACAGGTTTCAATTGTTATAATTAACAACATATGTTGCCACAGTGTGACTATGGTTAAACAGCGCTTTTTGCAGGCATTAGGTGGCATATGCAGGTTGTTTTAAGAAAGGCAAAAAGCTCTGAAGAATGCTGCATAGTGTCATTGGCCTGCAATGCAATTTGAATTGTCAAAGATAATTCATTATTAAATGTTTGTATATTTTATTTTAACCACGTAATGTATGCATAACAATGTTCGCTACTTGTTGTGAGCCCAAAACATACTTCAAGTGACAGTTTATAGACAAAAGTGCACTTTTTCTGTATTAAACTCACTTGTAATTTTTGATGTAGTAATTAGACTATGCCTACACCCTAACCCTACTCTAACCCAGTTCTATTTTTACAGTATTTTACTCATTCGTATGTAGTTTGCATTTATTGTCAAGACAGATATTCTTCAAGTATTTTGTTCATTTTTATAATTGCAGTTACTGTTTAGTTAAAACACCACAAGAGGGAGAGAGACTTTTGCTTTTACTTTGAAAAGTATAACATTTTACAGAAGGCCCTAATCTGAGGCATGAGACGGTACACATGACACGGGAGGTCTCCAGGTTGCAGAATGGGTCACCGGGAAAAACAGCAATTTTAAGCATACATTTGCACTATGAGTGAGAAGTTTATATTTTATATTTTAAAGAGTTGGAGATCATTATGTTTAATAGACTGGTTAGCCTTGCGGATATGCCGACAATGGGCCCCATTTAGCAATAAGTTCCTAACTTTTCCTCTTATCTTTCTTCCTAAGTGATTTCTTAAGAGGAGTCCATTCAAATTCATGACGTGTTCTTAAATGGCCAAATTGTTCCCACCTGCTGTTCTTAAATTGTTAAATGCCAAATGGTTAGCGTGTGCGTGTCCATCATAATGTGCATATAAACACGGCCTTATTTCCCCAATATGCATATACAAACACCCTTAATTCCGTAATTTGCATAGGTAAACGTCCTTAATTCCCCATATAAGGGCGCAATTCCGGCACAACAGCCAAACATCAAACACACGAAGAAAACATAAACAGATTACAGAAGGGAATTTCGTATTATCCCACGGGGGAAATACATAATGTCATGACGTAAGTTTAAGAAAGAAGAGACTGCTGAGGTAGCCTAAAGTGTTCAAATAAATATTCATAGTCACTTCGGGCAAATAGGTCTACATGGTCGTGAAATATGCGCTCCTTCCCCAGGACACGATCTGCGGCATCTTGCTGTAGCAGCAAAAGCATTGCCATTGTGTGAGTTGAGTTGCAACAGGGTGTGAGAGGCCTGTTGGTCTTTTAAAGAGTCACCAATCCCTAAATCAACGCCCCGGTAATTGATGATTGTGTACGTGTGTGTTTGTGTGTGTGTGTGTGTGTGTGTGTGTGTGTGTGTGTGTGTGTGTGTGTGTGTGTGTCCGCGCACACAGTATTATGAAATGTTTATATATTGCTCATTTTGCTATGTCTGTCAGTCTTATCTATACCTATCTATCTATCTATCTATCTATCTATCTATCTATCTATCTATCTATCTATCTATCTATCTATCTATCTATCTATCCGTCTATCTATGATATTACTTTAACATTAGACAATAGAAGTAAGGGAACTTGTCACACTTAAGAACAAATAGGCCACTCTAAGAGTGCTCTGCAGCACTCGTAGATTTTTTTCTTACCTACAAACAAATCCCGGCTAAGAAAACATTGGTGAATACAAACATTTCATATTCTATTTTGACTTATATAACCCCTTGTCCAGCCTTCCCTCATCACTGGTTCCCTACAGCTTGAGGTTAAGGTGTGTGTCAGACAATGCCAATAACCCGATTCTTCCTGAACACCTTTGACCTCACCGCCTCTTTGATGTTCCTGAGCTTTGCACAAACACACTGGAGTGGTTCCCCACTTTGGTCTAAGTTTGCCTGCCATCCTTCTGTTTCTTGTTTCCCGCCACACCTCATCAAGACGCATATGTTGCTGACGAGACACCCCGCCTCTTGTCGTGGATAGCTTTTCTAAGTTAACTCATTTCCAGCTCCCTTCCACCATAGACCCTGTCGGTCTAATTGTCGAGTGTGTTTTCCGTCTCCATGGCGTATCATCACAAGTGGCTGTCCGACAGTGGAAACCAATTCTTTTATGTCCTCTGCAGCATTTTTTTTTGCAACATTTCCCCTTTGTATCTGTTTTATGTTGTTGGTGTGTTTCTGTTTTTGGATCATTACTGTGTCTGGAACCTTTGGTAGTAGGTGCGGCTTTGTCCCTATCTGCCACTGGAGCTTTGGGGTCCAAAGACAGGACGTTCCACTGACAGTTAAGCGTGTTTCCTTGAGGGGTGAGCTGCCAGCGAGCCAATGAGAGTGCTGAAAGGGTGAGCCTCCTCTCACCGCTAAACACAAACATATGGACTTCTACAAAAACATAGCTGTAATTCTAATCCTGTCTGTACACCTCTCACACAAAATATACAATAAAACATTAGCTTTTTGTCTTATCATTATATTGATATTATATGTATAAGTGTCAGAGGGACACAACATATGGAGAGGCAATCTGCAAAATGTGTTTTTAATTAGCTCTTATTTGCATATGGACTTTTAAAAATGGGGTCTTAATAAGATGATGCTATGTAGGGTCTCCAATTGGCAACAAGTGTGTGTTTACACAATTTCTTATTGTCATCATTGTGTAACACAGAATGTGGCACTAAGCACTCTTCCTCTTTGCCACTCCTCCTCTTGTCAATCTCCTCCTCTCTTTCTGGGTATGGGTTTAAAAAGATGAAATCAGCTAACCTGAATTCACAAGTTCATCCCGATAACCTGGAGTGATCAGCAGGAGAAACATGGTAAGGGATTTTCGAATTCTGGGTTTATTTATTGTATTGTGAGGTAGTTTATTTTGACATTTTGTTAATTTATTGAATTTGATTTGCTTTTTGTTTGCAGACAACATATACTGACAAAGGCGAGAAGGTATATAAAGGACATATGTGGAGTTTGACTTTGCTTTTAAATGTGGTATAAAAGATATTTGAGAATGCTTTTAAAAATACTTGCATTTATGTCTTCTTGTCTGTAGCATGAGCAGGGACAGATGCTCTGCTTTGATCACTTGAGATTCTGGGTTGGGAATGCAAAACAGGTATGTCATAGGTATCAGAATCATGTTGTCCCAATTTGTTTCTCTAGCTGGAAGAAAGTTTAGTTACAATAACAAACCATTTTAGGGTACTGGACTTTATACATCCAGCAACACTATTGGTTCTTTCAAGGGGTGGGGGGACCCAGCAAGTTAACACTATCCATATAATCGTCTGACCTGTCGCCAGCAGATGGCACCATTTGCCAGTATAAATTCAACTTACTGCATTCTTCTCATAAATGAAATATCATTATTTTCTTTCAACAGGCAGCATCATATTACTGCAATAAAATGGGATTTGAGCCCTTCGCTTACCAGGGTTTGGAGACAGGCAGTCGAGATGTCGTGTCACACGTCGTCAAGCAAGGAAAGGTCAAGAAACTTGGAAGTACACCTGGATAAAAATATGATATACTATAATATTGATTTCTTGTCCACAAAAGTTACACTAGTTAGTTGCATTTTTATTTGTGAAAGTACCAAAGCAGCTTAATATACACAAATATTAATTATTAAGTGTGATAGTTTTTCAATTTGCCTTTGTATCCACAGATCATTTATGTGTTCTCATCTGCCCTGAATCCTGGAAACAAAGGTACAACAACTAACTTTAATGATCTGAATCGCACAATTAAATTTCATTTATTTGGTTTTATTTAATGTCTGAAGTTTGTATGCATTTTTTTTCCAACTTTGATGTGATTGTGTTGTATTGTATTGTAAGTATTTATTTTGGACGTGTTTAATGAAAAAAGAAAAGAAGTAGACCAAAAAACAACAAAAAGAGTAATGAAAATAAAATAATAACATTATAATGATGTGTTTTGAACATGTATACAGTTACATTGTGTACAAACGTACATGGCATGTTTACAGTTACACATTCTAACATGTCCGAAAAGGAATAGGGACCTTATTCAAGCATTACCACTTTTCTGTCTAGAAATAATTTCCACTGAAATGTATCACTTTTTTTTCAACCTTCCACAAAATAACAAATAAATGCATAACTATTAGTACAGTTTACATGAATAGATAGTTAAATTATGGTTCACAAATTCCGCCATGACATGAGGTAGTTTTGTTTTTGTAACGGTCAATTCTATCACAATCAATAATGCACATTTGTAACTGCTGTCCTTTTAACAATTTCTCAGAGATGGGAGCTCATTTAGTCAAGCATGGGGATGGAGTGAAAGACATTGCATTTACTGTGGAAAACTGTGACTTCTTAGTGCAGGTAATGCAACATTTTTTTTGTTGTAAGACCATATTTTAACAGCCTAAAATGCTAACCTTACTGATATTTTTGCAGAAAGCCAAAGAGCGAGGAGCAGTAGTTGTAAAGGAGCCCTACAGTCTGGAGGACAAGCATGGGAAAGTCAGACTTGCTGTGCTGCAAACAGTAAGAGAACAGTCGTTCATTAGGTTGAATGATTCGAAAGTCCTCTTCAAACATGATACACTTGCTTGTTCTGCAACAGTACGGCGACACCACACACACATTAGTGGAAAGAACAGGATACAGTGGTTTGTTTCTACCTGGTTTCCAACCGCCTCTATTCAAGGACCCGTCGTTAGTCAAATTGTGAGTAGGGTAGTTACAACAGGAGTGTTGGACACAAAAAAGGTTGTTAAATGTGTGAATTGTTTACTTGAGTTTGCTTTCACTACAGACCAGAGGGAAAACTGAACTTTATCGATCATGTTGTGGGGAACCAACCAGACAATGAAATGGTTTCAGTGGTGGAATGGTAAGTGATTATTAGAAAAAAAAAACTTGTGGCTGGAGAATTATGCTTTCAGATCTGCAACGGCTAAAACTTTTTTCAACACTTCAGAGATCAGCATCATGTGGTCTTTTGTGTTAAGAGCCTCCAATGGTTCTCAACATCTGGACCATGTTTAGACTGTAACAAGCAGGGCAGTTCTCTAAATGAAGCTGATGATTGGCTGCTCTGTAAAGAGGTGGTGCCACAGAAGGAGGCAGTTTCTCACACATTAAAAATCCACAACTGCAGCCGTTTGTTTTAATCAAGTTGCAGCGAGGGTGGAATTCAGCAAGTTCAAAGAACCAAAAAGGCCTGACCTTACCTTATATCACTCACCACCTAAAAAGGTACCAGAGGAACCTCCTCTTTCACCGATTTTGGTCAGTGGATGACAAGCAGCTGCAGACTGAGTTCAGTGCTCTTCGCTCCATTGTTGTGGCCAACTATGAAGAGACTGTAAAGATGCCAATCAACGAACCTGCAATGGGCAAAAAAAAGTCTCAAATCCAGGTCTGATTCATGAACGTGGTCGATTTAGAACCACAGTGAATTTATGAATGCATGTTCTCCTACCTTACAGGAGTATGTGGAGTACTATGGAGGTCCTGGGGTGCAGCATATTGCCATGAACACATCAGATATCATCACAGCAGTGAGTTCATTAAAACATAATTGTGTCGCATCCCCAAAAAAATTATATGAATGACATTTTTGTAGATTAGAAACCTAAAAGAGCGTGGAACAGAGTTTATGTCCGTACCGGACACCTACTACGAGCAACTGCGGGAGAAGTTAAAACACTTCAAGGTGAAAATTGAAGAGGATTTGGATGTCCTGCAGGTAGGATCAAAACATTTGGAGGTAATCAAACAAAAAGGTCATGTTGCGCTATCTGTCCAGGAGTTGAAGATCCTGGTGGACTATGACGAAAACGGCTACTTACTTCAGATCTTCACCAAGCCAGTTCAAGACCGACCCACTGTCTTCTTGGAAGTCATTCAAAGACATAATCACCAGGTAAGGACGGATAGGTTGAACATCTCTAGAGCTTCCATTTACTCACACCTGAAATACATTGTGTTTGACCCACAGGGCTTCGGTGCGGGAAACTTCAAGTCTCTTTTTGAAGCCATTGAAGCTGACCAACAAGCCAGAGGAAATTTAACCATCCTGACAGCCGATGGTGTGACCAATAACATGTGATCCATTAACAAACAATGTGTTACCAGTGAGTGTATTTGTTTTTTTTTGTGTAATATATGTCGACTTCACTTATGGTTTACACTCGGATAGTATCCAGCTTACCTGTGAAATTAATGAGGACAAGCCATACACCAAGGTATGTTGAATGTACAGGTAGCTTTGAGAAGATCCAAAAACACAGCCAATGTACGCCTAACTGATTCTGGTACTTTTCATGATGTCTTCTTACAATTTATTTTTAATCTCTGGGGTTAAAATAACTCTTTGAAAACATTGCTGAGTCTTGACTTCACACTATTGAAAAGGGTGTGTTATGATATCAGATCATACAGTTTTGCATACAACATTTTTTTTGTTTTGTTTGAGGAATACAAAAATTAAACAATGGCTACATTATGCAGAACATACTGTGGTGTTTGCCTTTACAGTGTCTGACTGTATTTACTTTGATTAAATCATTGACAAAAGTACTCATAGTACATTATATGATACAATAGCTTATAAGTGCTGGTTTGAAAAGTTCCTGATTGGTGCAGCTCTCACCTTTTGTCGAAGTCCAGTGAGTGCCTGCATGCTCATGTCTGAATACGATTAAAAAGGTAGATCTTCAGTGTCTGTGTTTATTTTAAACAGTACTTCAGGCAGCACAGGCTCATTTCTGAGATGTAAGCAGAGCCTCTCCAGCTGTTATTAGTTCAAAGATCCCCGGCAGCTTTCAGCTCCACACAAACAAGGAATTTTTGTGTCTTCAATGGGAAACTTGTAATCGTACGTTATTTCTTCGTTGATGCGTATCGGCTGTCGCGAGTAAATCACTATCTTCTTCTGAGACTCTACTGTGATGATCTTTGCATAGCAATTGGGCTGCAGGACACAAATACACAGTTTTGAAATTGATTCATACAATAATAAATAAAAACATGTCTTACTCACATTACAGCTGTGGTTGATGAATCTGGCTAAATTCCCGCATTTAGTGGCATCAATAATGGTGTCTTGATCGACCCGAAACAAATAGCTGCTGCCAATGCCTTGCTCCTCGTATCTGTGCTCTCTCATGTCAGCGATGTTCTGAGGCGAAAGATAGTACACACAGGGGTCACAAATCAACAGCCACGGTGCACGTTCATAACTGATAACCACTCTTTACAGCATTATGAAAGGGGACATTTGTAGGGGGTAGTAGTGTAGTGTTGTGAGTACACCTTGTTTTTGTCTCACCTGTCTGATCATTTGGCCTACGTATTCAATCACCATTTCATCAGCTGCTATTTGCTCCATGGCAAACAGACCCCAATCGTGGATGTGACTTCGACTGAAGCGAATCCTCTTCTTTCGGAACTGAAAAAAGAAAAAAGAAAAAAAAAATACCATAATGTGGTCAGTATGCAAATCCCATTCAGTGGTCCCATTGTTTTTGTTAGTAATCCATTTCAATAGGTCAGATGAAACTGAATCAGAGGACAAGCTATATAGGGTAATGATTTTCCAGAATAAATCTAATTAAACCGTTCCAGACAAACAGACAGACAAAAATATCAAAATAAATACTGTAGCACCAACCAAAACACTGTAAGAATGACATGGTAATGGTTGACTAACATGGAGGGCCAGATGGGACTAAATTAAATAACTAAATCGTTAAATGATTGGTTAAATGTGCCATCAATCAATTACATGTGGAATTAAATACATCAATGTACCATAAAATGTGTCATTTATGTATTTAATGTAAAATTACAATTAATTATTCTATCATTTCATTAATTATACATTTTGTAATTTCATTACTGAATTAATTATTGATTTCATTATTTATGATTATATGCTAAACTCACCTGTCAGAGTCGGTGGACGTGACTAACACAAATCTGCAGTAGTGCAATCATTGCTTTGTTTTAGAGGGGAACCGCACTTTTTTTTGGAACTTTGCCAATTGTTCAGAATCATTAGAGAGACAAAACCACAGACATCTTTTTTTAGTGGGGGATTTTAAAGATGATCAAAAACACTTTCAAGATGTGACAAATGGAAGTCACCGTTGTAGCATTCAAAGTCCTCTAAAACAACTTCAAAACCCTCCGACGTTTTGTATACACACTGCAAATACATATGTAATGTCATGACAGACAGGTTCATACTTCTACGTAATATGTACAATATTTTCCATATTTTGGTCATTTCAATCATTGCCGGAACTAATTATTTGCCATATTTATTTCCGTTTCCATTGCAGCACAAGTCCGACAATGTGTGTTCCTACTTCCGGATACAAAATGCTTGTGTGTATTGTCATCATGTCAGACTTGGTAACAAACAACAAAGATGACTATTTTTGGACAATTGAAGATCAACATCCTTATATTTTTAAATCTGAATTTATAGAGGATCAACTACTTCTGAGACGTTAGAGCAGACACACGCAGACAGAGTGAGGTGAAAGTGAATCAAAGCTGCAAAATGTGGAACTTGAAGCCAAGCTATTTCAACATAAAAGCAGCGCTTACCCAAAGTTAACCAGAAAAAACATCCCAGGCCAGTTGGGCCAAAGATACAACTGTCCATCGAGTGAGTCACACTTTATATTGATCATGATACATGCAGCACGTCATGCGTGTTATTATACAGGTTAAAGAATGTAAATTAGGTATTGTTGATCTTTTTAAATGGATTTTTTAAAACAAATTCTTCCCTGAAGTGTATCTCACCTTTTTATCAAAGTGCTGCCACTTGCATAGTTCTATAGCACTATGGCAGCTTATTTTGCAGGTTCACTCATTAAAAAATATACAGAATTTTTGTTCAGGCACTCAATTCCACAGAATGATATGGTATAACCGAGGCACTATACAAAACTAGAGCATTAAAAAACATTCATACGAAAAACGATTCACTGCATGAAAAAAAACATATCATACAAAAAACAATAAACTGCAACTGTCTAATTCTCTTTTTCAAATTAACACATCAAAATCATTTACATATTTTTATCCACAAAATAAACAAACACCTATCACAAACAGTAAAGTCTGTTAAGAATTAGGGTAAACTTTGACCTCAAAAGATACATCTTGGTTTTGGAATCAGTTAATGCTTTATCCTCATATTAATGTGTGTTCACTAACTTTGAGCTGGTTAAACTTGACCAGGTCACTATCGCAGCTGAAAGATGACAGCAGACGACGCTGTTCCGACCTGAAGTCTGATCCAGAGCGAAGTGAGGTGGGCTGTGTCAAAAGTTCCTGCTGGGACAAAACCCGCACTTATGTTACATACATATACAGTAGTACTGCATGGCACACATACAGCACTGCTGTAGTTAATACCTGAGAGACTGCAGAAGGAAGCTCACTGCTTCTGGCTTTGCTGAGGTATTCAAGTTTTTCCCTCCAGTGGATTTTGTAGAAGCCTTCACTGCGGGCTGAGCCGGTGTTGTGTTTATGTTGCCATAATTGGGGTCCTTCGTTCTTTTCTACAACTTTAGTCAGTGAGTGGCAGTTAAGCGTGTCAACACAAAAAATTGAACCATGACTAATCTGTTAAAATATTTTATGTGGAAACTGAGGTCAACATGCAAAAGAAAAATGACTATATTGCTACGGTTTTCACGTGGAGGGCAAACATTTCAATATAGCCACCAGTATTTCAGTTCAAAGTATATGAATTGTGTGAATGTAGCAATAAGTGCTTTGAGTACATTATGCTAGTGCTAGGTACTTTTTGGAACCATTGTTTTCTTAGCGCAGTCAGACAGGATGTGGTGCACCACGCTATTATTGTGAAGGGGGAAGTGTGCTGTGCTGTTGTTCGCAGCTTGACGAATAAAGAGGCAACTCACTTTATGCTGTGCAGTGAACGCAGAAATAAATTAATTAGGCATACTAGGGATGTGTCAAACAAAGAGTAACAACCATCGTGCGATCCCAAACTTATAGTAGACATGCTCTATTTTCACTCATTTGCTCCTTATCTGTTTCAATGTCACAAGCTCCGGAATTTGCGTGCATGTTGCCCATTAATCATTTTCTTTTTTCTATTATATTTTCATAATTGTGAAAAGCCATAATCAAAATAGAAATTATAATTTAATTAACTGTCCAGCCCTATATTATAGAGATTTAGAAGCGAATATTCCAGCCATATGGGATCCATACACTCTGAAAGAGGAACTACACTTTTTTGTAATTGTGCCTATTGTTCACAATCATTATGAGAGACAAGAACACACATGTCCTTTTTTTAGGATTTTAAAGATGAAAAAATGACTTTGAAGATGTGGCTAATAGGAGTCATCGCTGTAGCCTTCAAAGCCCTCTAAAACCACTTCAAGACCCTCCATCAATGTTTTATATACACAATGCAAGTAAAAATATAATGTAGTAACAGACACGTTTATACCAATATTTAATATGTACAATATTTACCGTAATTTGGTCATTTTAAGTACCGGTATTGCCTATTTATTTCCATTTCGGTAGCAACACATTTTCGATGTCCGGCAACAACACTAGTGATTTGGGGCTATATAAGTAAACATTGATTGATTGATTGATACTTTTTTGTGTTTCCTCGAACTCAGCTGGCCTCATACAGAGCTCATGGTTAAGAGCTTTACTTAAAATTTCCCATTGCTCGTATTATGTCTGGTGACTTCTTCTCATAAGTTACAAACTTTGGTGCTCAACCAAGCCGATATGGCTGTTGTTGTGTAGCAAGCAGTGGGCAAACTCTCTTAGTCCGCAAGGGGCCTAGATCTTCATGCAAAAAGCGGATCCGACCAAAAAATCAAACTATGCGATAGAATAGCTCCCTAGAATTGATCAAAAAAAGATTTGTCAAGTGATATCAAGGATTATCCCTTGTGGAGGGGGTCCGGTCCGATCCGGTGGCCATGTACTGCTTGCCTGTGTATCGGCTGGGGACATCTCTGCGCTGCTGATCCGCCTCCGCTTGGGATGGTTTCCTGCTGGCTCCGCTGTGAACGGGACTCTCGCTGCTGTGTTGGATCCGCTTTGGACTGGATTCTCGCGGCTGTGTTGGATCCATTATGGATTGAACTTTCACGGTATCATGTTAGACCCGCTCGACATCCATTGCTTTCGTCCTCTCCAAGGTTCTCATAGTCATCATTGTCACCGACGTCCCGCTGGGTGTGAGTTTTCCTTGCCCTTATGCGGGCCTACCGAGGATGTCGTAGTGGTTTGTGCAGCCCTTTGAGACACTAGTGATTTAGGGCTATATTAGTAAACATTGATTGATTGATTGAAATGTGTGTTCCTACTTCCGGAAACAAACGTGAGTGTTTTTTTAATCATGGCAGACTTTGTAACAGACAACAAAGACGACTATTTTTGGACAAATGAGGATTCACAACGTTATCTTTTTAAAGCTGAATATACGGCGGATGAAGAAGCAAGCGCGGAGAGAGCGTGAAAGGTTGGAGCAGACAGAAGACGAGACAGTGAGGTCGGCGTCATTTTGACACTCAAAATGTGGAACTTCGAGCCAAGCTGTGCCGAAATAAAAGCCGTGCTTACCCAAATCCACTGGAAACGTCTCCGGGCAGCTGGACCAAAAGGAGCAACTGTCGATCCAGTGAGTCACACCAATTACTATACATGCAGCATGTCATGCTTGTTATTACTTTGTAGAACTACATAAGCTGTGGAGCTAGATGTGTACAAACAAAACTTGAAATGTGGGCTAATACTATTTAGATACTGTAATATGATTGTTTATGTTCTTCAGTCAATACAGATTGGTGCCCTATCGCATTGTGTTGTGCATTACAAAAGCCATTTGGGTGCTGATGTAGACGCTACCTTGCCTCTCACTGTAGATAGCTCACAGCTAATATCGTAGCACGCCGATGTGTTAGTACGCTGGAAAAAAAGTTCCTCAGCGTTCGCTCTTACAATAATAATGTCATTACAACTTAATTATTATACAGAATGAAGTCTTGTTGGTGTTTTAAAGTGATTTAGGGGCCGAATGGATTTCAACAAATAGCTGCATTGCTAGCCACCTAGAACGAGACGATTTTAACATGTTAGAATGAAAAAAAAACAAAAAAAAATTTTTGTATTCTTGTCTCTCATAAGAATTGTGAACGATAAGCAAAATTTTAAAAAAGTGCAGTTCCCCTTCAAAAGAAAAACTTTACACAAAATGTTCTAACATCATCAAAGTGGACTTTTTATATCATACTACAATAGTCAATCTCTCACAGACTGCATAGCCAACTGTAACAACATATTGTATGTTGATATTGCTAAACGTATACACATCTAACAGAAACATGCAAGAACAGTGCATATACAGTATACGCCGTTTTCCGTCTGCTTTAACTTGACTTCTTGCTTTGAATACGTTTGTTTGCCCACCAAGTGCTTGAGACCGAGACGACGGCAACCGAATGTGACATCACTTTCGGCTGCAACGCTTACAAAGACATTGATGAAGAAAAAGGATATAAGGATGAGGTATCCAAAGGGTGTCACTTATCCAGCTGCGACCATCATCTTCCTCTTGCAATCTTTCATAAGTGCACTGCAGCAGCCTTGCATCCTCTTCATCAAGGCCGTCCTTCCATACACTGTGAAGTATCCTGTTCTGCTCATGCACTGAACGCTGCCTCAGAGACTGGTGACAAAAACGGCGGCTCTTTCTCCACCTCCTTTTTCGTCTCTTCCACTGTTTTCGCCTCACTGTTGTGTCACTCGAATGTCCCTCAAAGAGAACAACCGGCATGTTTTCCAGTCCTTGCAGTGGTATCGCTCTCCCACCTAAATATGTTTGCACTTCTCTGCCATCAGATGAAGACTCCGAAAGGCCACATGGAGATGATGTTCCAAGGAATTTGTCATCTAAGATGGTTTGTGAGGTGTGAGTCTTTCTTCTGTGCACTACGGCTCTCCGTGGTATAAAAAAATCTCTCCCAGGAGTCTTTGGTGCTGATAAAAATGGATTGCTAAACAGTGATGAATTAGTCAAGGGGTTTCTAAGGTGAGGGTATGTTTGACTGGGATCATCTTTTACCAATTCCTCGCATCCTGCTGAGCCTGGTGCCCTAACTTTATTGTTACAGGTACACGATCTTGTGTCTTCTCTACCGGGGGTTTTGGGTCTTTCCTGGAATAACTGGGCTGGTGACATAGAGTGTGAAAGATGGAACTCACTGTTGGTTAGCAAGAGGTCATCTGCTGATTTTTCGCTTCCTAATTGAGCTGCTATCCCCTTGCCTGGGGTTTGTGGCCGGTCTACCTCCTCAACAGCTGGAGATGTTGGTTTGCTTCTGATCACAAGGTCTGGGTCACTGTCAATCAAGCAGCCAGTAGGAGTGAGAGGTCTCATGATGTTCTTTGGAGACCCCAAGGTCCATGCATAGCTCTCGAATTCTGCATCAAGTTCAATGTCAACTGCTACAGAGATGATTGACAAGAACACATCATACAAATGTTTGCTGATACCAATAACTGCTTAAACCTGCAGGAAAATGTATCCACTCCCTGATTCTTTCACACTTTGAATTCTCTCTCTCGCCTATTTCTCAATCCACAAAGCAGTTGAAAGACAATAAGGAAGCAGTCAGTTTTGATTAAAATAAATAAATGTCAGATTCTTATAAAGCATAAGCTCCTAAACTTTAAAAACTAAACTACATTTTTCAAAAGGCACTTCAGAATCTTGCCTCTACTCCTTTGATGGATTTTTAAAATATACAAGAATTTAATCTTGCATAGAATCACCTGTTCCTCAACCAGAGGAGACGTGGTAATACTGCACAAGTGCATCACTTTTGGTCAATCTGTTTTGTCAGTCCGGGGTGGGAACCTGTGGAACGACCTACCTCACATATTATGTGAATATCCCACTGGAATGTAAAAATGTATGTAAAAAATGGTTATGGAAAAATCAGATATGTACCCACCTGTATGTAATTGTCAAACTAAGTGTATGGTGGTCAGTCCTTACAGGACTTTGTAGGGGTTTTTTTTGTGTTTGGAGTAGCCTAAAAATTTGCAGCAGCTTTTTGGAACGTTGCAGCAAAAGTTGCAATGTTTTAAGGGTTTTTTTTGTTATCAAACTTTTAAGTGGTCCGTGTAATCTTAACCTTTTTACAAAAATTGGAAAACAAATACTGTATTGATGTTTTACTCATTTTATACCTCACGACTCAAAAGTAGACACAGGATGGCAGTAAAAGCACATTTTGAAATCGTAAAATAATGATACTATTTTCAATCATTAGAAATAACAATAGTAATAACTAATTAGAACTACAAACACCACCAAATGCGTTGTTATTGTACATTCTCTGATCAGTCATGCACAAGTTGCAGACATTCTCTTTGTATGCTTTATGCAAACCAATAAATTAAATTGTGTTTTTGGTTGCTTCAGTGTGATTCCAAGGCATTATTTAGTAAGGTCATGTTCTACCTATCTGTATTATATTATGTATCCTAGTGTTTTCATGTATTTGTAAAGCTGTAGCCCTGTCTGCTTGCATGTGTAGGGACCACGGATGGAAATTAGCTTCTGGCTAGAATCTGATGTGTTTACATTTGAATTCTAAATGTAGAGAAATGTTCATCGACATGCTATGTCACTCACAATCAAAACTGAATTGAATTGAAATTACCTGTAAGCCCAATAGGAAACTGGGGCTCTAACTCCTGAGGCTTGTTGATATGCAGCTCCACCGTTACATCGTGTTGGCTCATGCAGTGGTTCACCTCTGATTCCTCCCTATTGTCTGACCAGTCCTCTGGGGTCAGTTCCAGCTGAGCGCCGGGAGTGAGGGGGGTTGAAGGGGTAACAGGGGGGTCAAGCTCCATAGACTCCTCATCTGATGATAGTACAATACATTCCTCAGCTTCACTGTTAATTAAATTGTCTTCCATATTGTCGTCCTCAGTGTACGAGGAATCCTCATAGCTCTCTGAGGTAAAAGAGTCAGAGGAGTCCAAGTTGGACGAGCAGTCGATGTCCTCTGAAGAGCTGCACTCTGACGGCGTCTCTACAAATACACAACAAAAATAAAACCTACTAAAAGCAATGTATTTATTTGTGAGCTTTCAGTAGCATGTGTTATACATAAATAACATACCACTGTTGGAGTACAGCACTTCACAGGAAGCCTGACACAAGTCTTCAATCTGCATCTTTTTTTCCGTTTTCTCTCGCTCGTCTTCATTTTCAACATGTTTTCTTGTGCCAAACTGAAATACAAAAACATTACCGTCATCAATTTCTGTTAAAAAGTGTTATGTTTTTTAGTTGTGCTGAATGTATGTAACTTTTGTGTTTTACACAGGATCTGAACAGAACTCTTGGGACACACTTCATCTATTTATTACTAAGTCAAGTTTGCAACACTAAATTGGCCCTAGTGTGTGAATGTGAGTGTGAATGTTGTCTGTCTATCTGTGTTGGCCCTGCGATGAGGTGGCGACTTGTCCAGGGTGTACCCCGCCTTCCGCCCGATTGTAGCTGAGATAGGCGCCAGCGCCCCCCGCGACCCCGATAGGGAATAAGCTGTAGAAAATGGATGGATGGAAGTTTTAATTAATTAATTATTTTCTTCCGGACAATTTTACACTTTCAACTTATTTAAGGAAGGCCTTTTTCTATTCTAGTCTTACATTCAGCAAAGCCAATAAAGACATGTTGGATGAGTTTGGGGTGAAAAACTTTGACATCCCAGACCTCAAACCCATTAAACACCTCAAAGATTTTAAACCAGCATGTCCTCTTTTGGTTCCAAATTTAGTGACCTCTAACCCCACAAATGTTCTGTTGAATGAATTAATTGGACGTTTTTTATAGCATGTTTCCACAGAATATAACCTGATTTTAATATAATATTGTTCCTTTATATTCTCTTGTGTTTTAAATTTTAAAAAAAATACAAATTACAGCATTCATTAACAGTTACTTCTCATGCAACACATATTTACCATAAAGTGGACATTATCAACTGTGGACCCTGTTGGTTCCTCTTTGTCTGATATAGTTTCCCTTTCCTCCTCTTGATGAGTCTTACAGTCTTTGTCTTGATTATCATCCTCATCACTATCAAGCTCAAGTGGTCTTGCGTGTCTTTGTTTACGCTTCTCACATGTGGGTTTCACCATAATGTCACCTTCAGTCCTACCTAAAAAACACACATGGAACATATATCATGAAACATATCAAGAACGGTACAAAACCAGTAGTGGAAGTACCTGAACTTACCAGTGTGGTTACTTTCAATTGCTTCTGATATTACAAGGTTGTTTTCATGTTTCTTCTTCACCTGCATTGCAAGACATTTTGCATCATGTTAACGTTCAGTTCCGTTTTTTTCAGTTCCGTTAATGATCTTATTTTGCTTACCTTAAATGAGGGGAGTGGAGGTTTTTTGCGCTCACCCATAATGTCATTCAGATTATTTTTAAGTTTGTATTTTTTATTCATCAAAGGCAAAACTGGTGGCTTCGGTAGATCAAAAATGAATAATGAGTCAAAAGAGGTGTATCTCTAACTAAAGTGACAAAAGTTACCACTCACAATGAAAAAAAAATAAGGATGAAATATTTACCTTTGTTTTCTTCTCTTGATTGTCCCACCAGTACTCAAACGCTTTGAATGCAACACCCTCAATCATTCTTCGTGTGATGTCCTTCTTGAGGATTGACTTCAGTTCTTCTACAAGCACATCTAAAACTTTTTCAACTGTAACTTTCTGAAGGTTGTCTGTCATGTGAGGGTAGTCTGGTGGGGGCAGTAAAGAATTGAAACAATGGAAAGGTGGAGCGGTCCAGGTTGGTGGACTAGGAGTTAAGGGTACACTTTCAAGCCTTGGTGTATTGCCCCTGGTACTTGCGGGTTGTAAGGATAAGGGGCATGTGTGCACAGAGGGTAGCATCAAAGGAGGTGGGGGTACCAGGAAACTAGAAGGTGGTGGAATTGAGACTGGACGTATGCAGATGTCATCATGATGACCTGGAGGTTTGATCCAGGCTGGAGGTGGAATAGAAACTATGCCATTTGGGAGGCGAGGTGGCGCAGGGAGTAAAGACGGAATGGAGAGAGATAAGGGTGTAAATGGTGAACAGAACTCTCCATATTTATTGCCAAATGAGGGTTTGGATTGGTGAGCGTTGCAGGGAGCCTGAGGAAGAGATTGCGTTGATTGTACTTTGCCTTTATTTGATGAGTGAAGCTCCTAAAAAGAGACATGATCTGTGTGAACTCACAACTTAAGGAAATAAGACAGATAATACAACAACTGAATACCACTACTTTTGCTCCTGAAACAGAAATATTACCTTTGAATATGATGCCAGATACCTCTCTGAATGTGTTGTTCTGTTTACATCCTCCAGTCCTTCAGAATATGTCAAATCAAATGCAGAGGAAGCCTTTGTATCTCTTTGGGATGAAAGACAGAGCACAGGTTGGGACATTTCCTCATCTTCAGAGAGCGGTGCTGGACTGACATCTTCCAAACCAGAGTATGGGGAGTTCTGGGGTGAACAGGGTGAAGTTGGGCTGTCCTGAGAGTAGACATCAGCCTTCAAGGTATTCCCAAATATACTGTCAGAACTTTGGATGTTTGTCAACAAACTTTGAATGCGTGAGTCCAAAGTCTCTGTCTCTGGTTGGGGATTTCTGGTTATGCAAGTGTCAGATGACTGAAGTAACGCTGCCCTGCTGGCTTGTGTGTCAGGTGGGAAAGTCACTTCAGCCTTATTGTTGGTTGCTAAGCCAACGCTCAAGATGCTCAAAGAGTTTATAGGTAAATCGTTTGAGGTAGTGTCAACCCCATTCCTGGACTTTGGAGCAGAGGATATAACTTGAAAGGAATGTTTTTTGTCATTGGGCCCGGATGTGTTTCCATTGGTAGTCCTTTGTGGAAGAAGCTGCCTGTTACTTTGGGTAAAGAGCGGGAGGGAAGGCTGTGGTTGGCAGTGCTTTAAAACAAACTTTACATCAGAGACTTCACCAGATCCCCCTTGAAACCTTGAGAATGTACGACAATAGAGCTCTTTTCTCAAAGGTTTGTGAATACTGTAAGTCAAGGGTTCCCCCTGGGAGATTGGAGTGCCCTGAAGACTTGAGTAGCATGAGTCCTGCGAGAGAGGAGTCGCAGTAAAGCAAGGAGTGACCGGGGTTCCTTGCGAACGAGGCGTCAACCCAAAGCTATAAGGCGTATCCTGACACATACTGGAATATGCTGTGTCTAGAGAGAGTGGGGAAGCAATGCTGTTTGGGCTCCCTTGTCCATGTGTGGCGGCATTGCACTGAAAAAAATAAGTAAATATGCTCAACAATACAAAAATATTTTATACTTAGAGATAATGTAGATTAATACAAATTATATTATCCCCCTGTGCCAAAAAGACAAATTACAACCGACTTGCAGCCAACCTTGAAGATGTTTTTATGAATAAGTTGCTGATATTTGTATACGTAGTTAAAAACAAAACTTTGTGTTATTAAATATTAATATAAACATTTCAGCTTTTTTATTGTAACATGGGGCCTTTTGCTCTATTTTCCCATTGTTAGTTGGTTTAATTATATTTTTTTTACAATGTGCCGTGGGCCAATACTGTCATGGACCTTTGTCATGTCATGTCTTGTGTTGTATTTTCATTATTATTTGCAGTTTAGTCTTCTGTTTTGTCCTCAGCGCTCATTTCTCTGTTTTCTTTTCTTGTCGGCATGGGCACTTACTGAAAACACCTGTTTTAAGTTTATGATTACTAGTTGCGCCTATCTCCTTGTTTAATCATTAATTGTATATTCTTTGGTCAGCCAGCTTTAGTTGCTGGATCAATGTTTGGTACTCGCGACAGTTGTGTTTTCTTGTTTTCACCACGCTTAAGTGTTTTTCCACGCTTAAAGACTTTCATGCTGTTTTCCCTGTTTGTGTTTTTGGCTCCATGCGATGCTCGCGTCTAAGGTTTTGTATTTTTTTCCTTGCCTTGTAGAATTAAAATACATTCTTACCTGCTCACTGTTCCTGATGTTTCCTGACTTTGTTTTTTTTGGCATCCGTTAGAACACAACGCTCGCAGATATGCAACTTGCGAACGCAACAAAT